>NW_025212543.1:0-15095 GCF_004010195.1 Chiloscyllium plagiosum | reverse complement strand
GCTGTACATCTCTGTGACTCTATAACTCTATAATCAAATTGATCCTAAAACCTTCAAACCAGACACATTAGAACCTCTGCATTTACAATCTATCTAAAAAAAAACGAGGACAGAATAACCTTGTTAAAGGGGTAACTTTATCACCACCTCCCCCCATCAAGAAAATGGACTGGGGATCCAAGATGGTAGCGATTTAGGAAGATGGCATTTCAGAGCTCCGCACCGCATTGCAAGCGGGACAAAGTCCTAGCCCACTGTGGGCAAAGATTTGCTAACCCATGATAGGTCCACAAAGCAAATTGGCCAAATTGTACAGGACACCCACAATTCCTGAGCAGTTCACAAACTAGGTCAGACAATACACAGACAATGGAATACGCTTTCAAACTCCCATGGACATGACAGAGGCTCAAAGCCCTCAGGACATTTTCACAACCAAACAGCAGCAAAGCCACACAAAGAGTCGGACAGACAGACAGGCACCACAGGACAATGGCAGCACCTGACCACTCCAGAAAAGACTTTAACACCTACCTGGGAAGATGAATGGAACCATGATACTGTTGTATTGTGTGAAGGAACATGACATTCATCCAATAAACTGTTTTCCAATTAGCACCCTTGCAACTAAATTACTCCATTTTCAGAAACATTGTATTCTCCCATTTCTTAATCAGTGTGCAGCATTACTATAAAACTGGTCTCATCCTCAGCTCTGGGAGGAGAAATCAAATTCTCTGTGCTGACTGTCAGTTCTGGGCCAGCTAGTCTGTTTTCTCCTCCAGTGCTATCACTTGCAATAAACTGTTTGTCAATTTCACTTTGAACTGTGTTTTGTGATCTCTTATCTATTGGGCAAATTTCTCCGACACCCACCCTACCCAGACCACCATGATATCCTAGGACTCTGGAAAGGTTGTGGTGTCCCAGGGAACTGTCAGAGAGCAACTTACCTCGGTTTTCACAATCCAGGGATGCCGAAGAAGGGCGGAGGTACATCTGAGGCCGGGTCCACGCCACAGCCTGCAGGAGCCTCGGACTCGAAGTCTTATGAGATACTGGGTAAGCAGATAGATGAGAAGTTGGCCCCAATCTCTATCATGCTGCAGAAGCATGAACAGCAGCTGGGAGTCCTGGAGGAAAGGATGGATGAGGTAGAGTGCAGGGTCACAGTGGTGGAAGCTGATACTGATTCCTCCAAGGATAGGATCCAGGCCCTGGAGACACAGGTCTGTAATTTGCTTGACCAGGTTGATGACCTCCAGAACAGGGGCAGGAGAAAAAATATTCGTATCATCGGTCTACCAGAGGGGAAGGATGGTAAGCAGCTGGCGGAATTTATTGAGGACTGGTTCTTGAAATTCCTTAACTTGGAGGCTGGAATGAGAGGCTTGAAGATCGTGAGGGCACACCGGGTCACGGCGCAGAGATCGGATCTGGGTCAAGGTCCTCATCCTCTCTTGGCGCGGTTTCATCATTATAGAGGTAAGGAGAGAATTCTGGAAGCTTCCAGAATGAAGGAGAAGGATCCAAAGGCCCTAATTTACCAGGGCCCTCTTCTTCCAAGACTTCTCAGCGGTGGTGATCCAGAAAGAAAATCTTATGAGAGTGTCAAGAGAAGACTGAGGGAGCTTGGGATCCAGTACTCTCTGAGGTATCCGGTGATGCTTCATTTCACTTTAGATGGATCCATACATCTCTTTGACACGTTGGAGAAGGCAAGAGACTTTGCGGGCAAATTAACTTAATCTGGACAATTTAGTATGTCCAAATAGTCATATTGTTTGGGTATGTCTTTGCTTTTCTTTTAAAAAAACAGAGAAAGTCCAGACAGGGCTTTTTAAATTTTTTTTAAATTGGTAACAATCTGATTTAAACTATGTTCGGGGCGGTTAAGATGTGTAATTTCAATTTTTCAGTTAAGTTATATCAAAGGATGTGTGGGGTTTTTAATTTATTTTTCAATCTCTTTATTCACATTGCTATTCTATGGTGTATTTTCTTTCTTTTCTGCTTGTGTTTGTGGTCCGGCTGGAGCTGGGAGGAGGGAAAATGGGTAGGATGGCCAGATGCCTACTTATGGGCAGTTTATGCCCGTTTCAGGTATTTAAATGCCCTGGCTGCTGTATTGGCAGCAGGATGGGAAGTTGGGTTCTGGGATGTGTAGGTGCCCTCTTTGGGCAGGGAGTGAGTTCCCCTATTCAGCACCATTGGCGTTTTATATGATGGTTTATGTTTTTGGTTTTTGTTGTATATAAGCTTTAATAGCTCTGTAGTTTTGTTAACTGTAGTGGTTTTAGTTTATGTGGTTTTTATGTTTGTTGTATCTTGCGACATTGAGGCTTGGCAATTTGTAATTCGAGTTCCTCCTCTCTTGAATTCAAGTGTTAGTGCAGAAGGTGAAGGCTAATGACTTGATTAAATGGTGTACCCGGAATATCAAGGGGAGTCACTCACTAATTAAGAGGAAGAAAGTACTTTTGAGTCTTAGAAAGGAAAAGGTGGATATTGCTTTGTTACAGGAGACACACTTGGATGAAAGGGAGCATTTGAAACTACAGCAGAATGGCTTTGATTGAGTTTACTTTTCATCTTTTAATACCAGAAGTAGGGGAGTGGCTATGTTGGTTAGGAGGAATCTCTCATCTAATTTATTAGAGTGTGTTAAAGACACACACGGGAGGTTTGTAATTCTTAAAACTCTGATAAGTGGGGAAGAAAATGGTGTTTTAATTGTTTATTGCCCTTTGGCCCATTTCCTCAAATTTCTGTAGATGCGATTTCTAACTGATCAGTCTTGAGTCCCGACATATCCATATAGAGGGAGATTTTAACTGTCTTATGGATCCCATGGTAGAGAGGCTATTCAAAGGTTCCCCGCTACCCTCTGTACAAACTAAACAGTTAGTGGGTCTGTGTGGGGAATTAGGGTTGGTGGATGTCTGGAGACATCTCCACCCTACAGGCAGGGACTTTACGTTTTTTTCCAATCCACACAGATGTCACATCAGGATTAAATTTTTTTTCTGACCCCCTGTGGCAACCCTGGATTTGGTAGCATCTTGTTCAATTGGTAATATTACCATTGACTAGGAGAAAGTGAGGACTGCAGATGCTGGAGATCAGAGCTGAAAATGTGTTGCTGGAAAAGCGCAGCAGGTCAGGCAGCATCCAAGGAACAGGAGAATCGACGTTTCGGGCATGAGCCCTTCTTCAGGAATCTTACCATCTCCAATCGTGCTCCAGTCTACCTGTTGGTTCAGATTAAGGATGCTGTAGTGGGCCTGAGGCACTGGCGAATGGATCCCTTTATCGTTAAGGATAGTAAGTTTGTATTCCTCCAGGGAATTTCGGGCATTCCGAGACATTAACTCAAGCTCGGTTAGTAGCCTGTCCGTCCTTTGGTAAAATGCCAAAGCCTATGCCACGGGGTTAGTTATTTCCTACTCTGCCAGTAGGAAGCGGCAGAAGGGTGAGCAGCGATGTCTCAGCACGGTTGAAGGAAGCCAAGAAGGCTTACTATGACAAGCCCTCATTGGCCAAGCTACAGATGATCACAGTGCTGCAGTCCACACTGAACTCCATGCTCATGTAGACAGCAAAGAAGAAGCTTACTTTTGCAAAACGAAGGTTGTTATGAGCATGGTAACAGGCCAGGCAAATACTTAGCATATCTCACTAGGAAAATGAGTGCCCCATAAGCTATTACAGTGATTAGGGAAGGCTCTGGGAACCTAGCATGTGATTCCAAAAAGATTAATGTGGCATTCCAGAGATTTTATTCTCAGTTAATCTGAAGGTTGTGAGGAGGGGTGCACCAGGATGGAGTCTCTTTTCAAGTGCCTGGAGCTCCCGGGTGTGACCCCTGAACAAGAGTCTTTTCGCAATGCCTCCTTATCAGAGCAAGAGGTGCAGGAAGCTGTGAGGCAGCTTCAGAGTGGAAAGGGGCCCGGTCCTGATGGACTTCCCAGCAAATTCTATAAGGAATTTATAAATATATTGTCAGGCCCAATTCACAACATGTTCAATGACTCGTACAGTCATGACTGTCTCCCACCATCTCTGAGAGAGGCCCAATATTTTCTTAAAAAGGGAAGGTCCCGGAGGACTGTGCTTCATACAGGACCATTTCACTCTTAAAATTGGACTTTAAAATCCTCTCCAAGCCTCTTGCATTAGGGCTGGAGACTGTGTTAACTACTTTTGTTAAAG
This sequence comes from Chiloscyllium plagiosum, assembly GCF_004010195.1. Taxonomy (NCBI): domain Eukaryota; kingdom Metazoa; phylum Chordata; class Chondrichthyes; order Orectolobiformes; family Hemiscylliidae; genus Chiloscyllium; species Chiloscyllium plagiosum. The sequence continues at coordinate 10,883 of NW_025212543.1, read as the reverse complement.
AGGACCAGACGGGCTTCATTAAGGGCCGCAGATCCTCCAATAATGCTAGGAGGCTGTTTAATGTAATTCAAGTGTGTCAACAACAGTCAATACAGGGATTGGTAATTTTCTCTACATGCAGAGAGGCATTTGACTGAGTTGAGTGGTCGTACCTTTTTTATAGTCTGGAGCGGTTTGGCTTGGGTGTAGCCTTTATAAGATGGGTAAAGGTTCTGTACAGTGACCCTTTCATTGCAGTCCTCACCAATGGGGTACGATCAAGCAATTTTAGCATTTTTAGGGGCAGCTGACAGGGCTGTCCCCTTTCACCATTGATGTTTGCACTGGTGATTGAACCATTGGCTAATCTCGACTCTGGTTTCCAGCATCTGCAGTCATTGTTTTTACCTAGAGGTCACTGATAGAGATCCCAATATACAGGCTCTAAATGTGGGGTCAAAATCACATAAGATTTCGTTGTACGTGGAAGATGTCCTCATTTTTTTTTGTCAAATCTCACAAAGGTGCTAGGTCTTACAGGCGAATCTCTATTTCCTTTTAAGCGGTCACGGGGGGGTTTTGTGTATTTGAGTATATTCATCACTCCAATTATTGATCTTTTGATTAAAACCAATTTTGTTCAGCTATTGACAAAATCAAACAAGACCTTCAAAGATAGGATGTGCTTCTCGTGGTTGGGTCGGATAGCGCTTATTAAGATGAATATTCTCCCCCAGTTGTTGTACCCTATCTGGATGCTCCCCCTAATTTTCAATAAGCAAATGTTCAGGACTCATTCCTGAAGAAGGGCTCATGCCCGAAACGTCGACTCTCCTGTTCCTTGGATGCTGCCTGACCTGCTGCGCTTTTCCAGCAACACATTTTCAGGCTGGAGACTGTGTTAACTTCTTTTGTTAAAGAGGACCAGACGGGCTTCATAAATGGCTGCAGGTCCTCCAATAAAGTGTCAACAACAGTCAATACAGGGATTTGGCAATTTCTCTACATGTAGAGAGGCATTTCACTGAGTTGAGTGGTCGTACCTTTTTTATACTCTGGAGCATTTTGGCTTGGGTGTAGCCTTTATAAGATGGGTAAAGGTTCTCAACAGTGAGATCCTGAAGAAGGGCTTATGCCCGAAATGTCGATTCTCCTGTTCCCTGGATGCTGCCTGACCTGCTGCGCTTTTCCAGCAACACATTTTCAGCTCTGATCTCCAGCATCTGCAGACCTCACTTTCTCCTTCTCTACAGTGACCCTTTCATTGCAGTCCTCACCAATGGGGTGCGATCAAGCAATTTTAACATTTTTTTTAGGGGCAGCTGACAGGGCTGTCCCCTTTCACCATTGATGTTTACACTGGTGATTGAACCATTGGCTAATCTAGACTCTGGTTTCCAGCATCTGCAGTCATTGTTTTTACTTAGAGGTCACTGATAGAGATCCCAATATACAGGCTCTAAATGTGGGGTCAAAATCACATAAGATTTCGTTGTACGTGGAAGATGTCCTCATTTTTTTTTGTCAAATCTCACAAAGGTGCTAGGTCTTACAGGCGAATCTCTATTTCCTTTTAAGCGGTCACGGGGGGGTTTTGTGTATTTGAGTATATTCATCACTCCAATTCTTGATCTGTTGATTTAAAGATGATTTTGTTCCGTTATTAACAAAATCAAACAAGACCTTTAAAGATGGGATGCGCTTCCGGTCTTGTGGTTGGGTCGGATAGCGCTTATTAAGATGAATATTCTCCCCCAGTTGTTGTACCCTATCTGGATGCTCCCCCTAATTTTCAATAAGCAAATGTTCAGGACACTGAATGGCTGGTTTAGCTCTTTTATTTGACATTGTAAGTGGCCCCTTGTTAAATTAGCTAAACGTCAATTGCCTTACAGACTCCGGGGAGTGGATTTCCCAGACATTAAAAGATACCAACTAAGCTTGCTTTTATCGTATGTGTGTGACTGGGCTTGTGGGGAGCCTCTTTCAATATGGTTAGATATTGAAACTTCTCAGGCAGGGCGCCCCCTTATTAGCTTGCTGTTTTTGGACAAAGTGAGTTCAGTTAGGGAATATTGCCATAACCCAATAGTCATCAATACTGTTAAAGCATGGAGGGCCATTCGATAGAGGGAAGGCAATATTGGCAAAACATCTTCTCTTACACCTATTGTGGGTATGCTGGGTTTTCAACGGGGGATGATGGATTCACGATTCAAACATTGGGCAGCTAGGGGTGTGTCTTGCCTGGGTGATTTATCTCAGGGAGACACAATGATGTCCTTTGACCAGTTAGCACAGAAATACAAGCTATCTAACAGGGACCTCTTTTGTTTTTTCCAAGTTAGAGATTTTATTCAAAAAAAGACTACACTGTTGATTGATCCCTACAAATCCGACATAGAGAGGAGGGTGCTAAGTGCTAAGAGTACACTTTCTGTCAGTACTTTATATCATCAATTGGGGGGTGCCCCCTCAGATGAGTTCAATTGACTTTGCAGAGTGTGGGAGAGAGAGCTAGGCATGGGAGGATATTTGGGAGAATGCAAGGAAGATATCAATTTGCAATCGGACCCATGCCTGACAGTTGAAGATTCTCCACAGGGTCCACTTGACTCTGGATCATTTGTCAAAATTTAAACCAGGGGTATCTTCAGCATGTCCCAAGTAAGGTCTGTATGGGCACTCTTACCCATTGTCTCTGGTCTTGTGGAAGGGTGCAAGGGGATTTTGGGTATAAGGAAGGAGAAGGACCCGCTCTCTCTTCTCCTTGGCCTGCCCAGTGTGTTCCCTGAAGATGTGTATAAGAAAAAACTTGTCAATATCCTCACTTTCTGCACAAGAAAGAATATTTTGTTCAGTTGGGTATCTGAAAATCCCTCAGACCTGTCAGGTTGGTGTAAGGTTGTTATGGAGCATATCCCCTTGGACTTTCTCACAAATATGCTACACCACAAAACTGAGAATTTCTGTAAGACATGGCAGCCCTTTTTGGAATACCTGGACACAGATCTGTCTGCCACACTAATAAGGGTTTTTATATTGCCGTAATGATTGTGTTTTACAAATCCGGTATCCCTGGGGGGGGGGAAATCTGTGGACATATGAATATGTGAAAATTAATACTCTCAATATTTGAAAGTTAGTGTTTAGTTTGGCTGAGCTGTATTATTATTATTATTATTATTTATTTAAGTCTTTAGTTGGGGTTGTAAAATTTTTTTAATGTATGTTTATACATTGGTAGGAAGGTGGTTTGGTTTTTTTTACATTTGTTTTGAATTGTATTGTTTTGTATTTGTTGTAATATTTAAAAATCTGTTTTTCAATTTAAAAAATATTTTTAAAAAATGAACCATCAATACCCAAAGATAGCTTCATTTTTAAAACCCCCTTAATCTTACACTGTTAGTACACTACAACACACATATACATTGCATTGACAATAATAATAATACAAACATGCACTTCTATGTTTCAGTCCTGCCACCGAACACCTCTGTTTCTCATTCGAGTCTCGACAACTTATCAGCAATCACGTTTTCTCGTCCTGCCACATGCACAATTTTCAAACTGAATGGCTGTAATAACAAGCTCCATCTAAACAGACTGGAACTTTTTATCCTTAAATTTCTCCCACAAACTTGAATGGGTTATGATCAGTGTATATGATTGTCTCAGACACGTTACTGGTAACATAAACATTAAAATGTTGCAATGCCAACACTAAGCTCAAAGTCTCCTTCTCAAATGTCGAATACTTCTGCAGATGAATGTTCAATTTCCTGGAGAAAGGCCCAATAGATCTTTCTATCTTCTCATCGTCTTCTTGCAAGAGCACAACGCTGACACTCATATCACCTGCATTGATAGCCAACTTGAATGGCTTTGCGTAATTAGGTGTGACTGATACTGGGGCAGTGGGTACACTGCTTTCAGGCTGTCAAACACCTTCTGACAGTCTGCTGTCCACTGAAACGTCTTGTCTTTCTTTAGCAATTCAGTGTGTGGAGCAGCCACACTGCTTAAATTTGGTACAAATTTTTCATAAAATCCACTCAATCCCAGGAATCATAGTATTGCTCTTTTTGTCAACGGTGTGGGAAATTCCCCAATTACCTTTATTTTTGCATCCCATGGGCTATTTGTCCGTGTCCAATAACATGGCCCAGGAAGGTGACTTGGCAAATTCACTTTTGGCCAGGTTTATCACCAAGCCTGCCTTCTGAAGTTGCTCAAACAAGTCTGATAAATGCTGTAAATGTCCCTTCCATGTGTGACTAAAAATCATCAGGTCATCAATAAAATGACACAGCTGGATAATCCAATAATGACCTTATTGGTTAATTGTGGCTGGCACACTTTTCATACCAAATGGCATGACTTTGAACTGATACAGTCCATCCAGTGTTACAAAAGCTGAAATTGCCTTTGCTCTTTCTGACAAAGGTACCTGCCAGTATCCGCTGAGCAAGTCCAACTTAGAAATATAAGTTGCTTGTCCCACCTTCTCAACACACTCTTCCAACCATGGAACTGGATACACATCAGTCTTTGTAAGTGCATTGACTTTGCGATAGTCCATACATAACCATTGGGTATCATCTGGTTTGGCACCAAGACTATGGGTGAGCTCCAGTCACTGTAACTCACTGTAACTCACTGTAATTATGCCATCTTGGGGCATACGCTCTATTGCCTTCTGAACCTGAGCCAACTTGAGAGGGTTATGCCTGTGAGGATGTTGCTTAATCGGAATGGCATCTCCTATATCTACATCATGCACAATTAAGTTTGTACTTCCCAGTTTATTTCCGCATATCTCCCCATGTGATAGTATTCAGGTCATTTTGATTTTCATCTACAAAGCATATCAATAATTTATCCCAATTTTTGACAACATCCTCATTGTCCAATTTAATTTGAGAAGCGTCCAATTCAGAATCCTCTGAACTTGGTTCTTCACTCTGTGTTGTAACCAGTAAGATATTTTCTTTTTGCTTTCCTTCCCTGTCAAAATACCATTTGAGCAGATTAACATGACACACTGAGATTTCTTTCTGTCTGGAATCCTTATTAAATATTTCATCTCACTCAATTTCCCTTGCACAAATACAGCATTGACACTGACATCATTCGTATCGATAGCCACCTTGAATGGCTTTGCATAAGTAGGTGTGGCTAATACTGGGGCAGTAGTTAACACAGCTTTCAAGCTGTCAAGTGCCTTCAGTCAGTTTACTGTCCACTGAAACTTGCTACATTTCTTCAGTAGTTCAGTGAGTGGAGCAGCCACACTGCTAAAAGTCAGTACGAATTTCTGATAAAACCCACTCAATTCTAGGAAACATACTGCTCTCTTCATCAATGGTATAGGAAACTTCCCAGCAGTCTTTGTTGTCACATTCCTTGGGGCCATCTGTCCATGTCTAAAGACATGGCCCAGGAAGGTGACTTGGGCTTTGGCAAATTCATGCTTCGCCAGATTTATCACCAAGCCTGCCTCCCAAAGTGAATCAAATAATTCCAATAAATTCTGATAATGTTACTTCCATGTGTAAATTAAAAATCACCAGGTCATTGATGTATACCGCACAATTGCATAATCCAGAAAGCACTTGGCTGTTTTCCTTACAGCATCGGAGGCTGAGGGGTGACCTTATAGATGTTTATAAAACCATGTGGGGCATGGATAAGATAAATAGAGAAAGTCTTTTCCCTGGGGTGAGGGAGTCCAGAACTAGATAGGTTTTGGGTGAGAGGGGAAAGATGCAAAAGAGACCTGAGGGGCAACTTTTTCACGCAGAGGGTTGTATGTGTATGGAATAAGTTACCAAGGGAAGTGGTGGAGGCTAATACAATTGTAACATTTAAAAGGCATCTGGATGGGTAAATGAATAGGAGGGGTGCTGGCAGGTGGACTAGATTGGGTTATGATATCTGGTTGGCATGGATGAGTTGGACCGAAGAGTCAGTTTCTGTGCCGTACATCTCTATGACTCTATGACTTAATTAGTCTTTGAAATGTAGCTGGCACATTTTCCATACCAAATGGCATGACTTTAAATTGATACAGTCCATGTAGTGTTACAAAAGCCGAAATTGTCTTCACTCTCATGAGTAAGTCCAACTTAGAAATTTACATTGCTTGTTCCACCTTCTCAATACAGTCTTCTAAATCTTTGATTGAATATGTATTACAGTTTGTAACTGCATTGACTTTGTGATAGTCTACACATAACCGTTGGATACGATCTGAAATTGGCACCATTACTATGAGTGAGTCCAGTCACTGCAACTCACTTCAATTATGTTCCTGGAGTATACATTCAATCTCTTTTGAACCTGTGCCAACTTTAGAGGGTTAAGTCAATACTGTTGCTTAATTTGAAAAGCAAGCCCTATATCTATATCATGCATAATTAGGTTAGTACTTCCTAGCTTACTTCCACATATCTCCCCATGTGATAGCAATATCTCTTTCAGGTCATTTCAGTTTTCCTCAGGAAGCTAACTCAATGATTTATCACATTCTTTGACAACTTGCTCATTGTCCAATTTAATTTGAGAAGTGTCCAATTCAGAATCCTCTGAACTTGGTTCTTCACTCTGTTTTGTAACCAGTAACACATTCTCCTATTGCTTTCTTTCTTGAGCCTATTCACATGACACACTCTGTTAGATTTCTTTCAGTCTGGAGTCCTTGTCAAATAGTTCACCTTGCTCAATCGCCTTTCAACTTGATAAGGTCCACTAAACCTTGCTTTTAAAGGATCACCTATCACTGGAATTAGGACTAAAACTTCACCTCTGTTAGCATAATTGTGAGTTTTTGAAGTATTGTTTGCTTCCTGTTTCATCAGATACTGTGATATTTTAAAATGCTATCTAACGCCCCCGCTCTATTCAACAGTCCCCTAAAATTAGACACACAGTTCAAATATGTGGTCTCTGAATTCTGACTCACCAATTTCTCCTTAATTAATTTCAGTTGTCCTCTGACCTCATGCCCAAAAACTAATTCAAATGGACTGATCGATTCATTTTGTGCATCTCTAATGGCAAAAAGTACAAACAAAATTCCTTTATCCCAGTCATCTGGATAGTCTTGACTATAAACCCTTAAAATGGTCTATAACGTCTGATGCCACCTTTCTAGTGCTCTCTGCAATTCAGGATGGTACACAGTGGATGTGAATTATTTTATTCCTGAGCTGTCCATAACTTCCTTGAATGATTTTGATGTAAAGTTTGACACTTGATCTGATTGTATCTTGGTGGGTGGTCCATATCTCATGAAAAATTTGAGGCACTCTTCTCCAGTCATTTTGGCTGTGATATTGTGTAAAGGAATGGCCTCTGGAAATCTAGTGGACACATCCATTATTATTAGCAAATACTGATTCCCACTTTTTATTTTAGGTAGGGGTCCTATGCAATCAGTTAAGACTCTTGCAAACGGTTTCTCAAATGCAGGAATAGTATTAAAGATACTGGTTTTATTACTGCCTGTAGTTTTCCAATTACCTGTCATGTATTACATGTCTGGCAAAATTCAACTACATTCTTATGCAGTCCAGGCCAGTAAAAATGTATTTGTATTTTAGCTTAGGTTTTCCTCGCCCCTAAATTCCTAAAGTGGGCGGCACAGTGGCACAGTGGTTAGCACTGCTGCCTCACAGCGCCAGAGACCCGGGTTCAATTCCCACCTCAGGCGATTCTCCCCATGTCTGCGTGGGTTTCCTCCGGGTGCTCCGGTTTCCTCCCAAAGTCCAAAGATGTGCAGATCAGATGAATTGGCCACGCTAAATTGTCCATAGTGTTAGGTGAAGGGGTAAATGTAGGGGAATGGGTGGGTTGCGTGTTGGTGTGGACTTGTTGGGCCGAAGGGCCTGTTTCCACACTGTAGGTAATCTAATCTAAATGACCCCCTTAGTGGTAGCTCATGTGCCACTCGCAACACCACCTTTCTATAACCCACTAAAAATAAGACTTGGTGAATTTCTGCCCATTTCTCATCTGCCTGGATATGTGATGGTCTCAATTTCCTCATTAAGACATCATTTTTAAATTTGTAGCATTCAGGGATACATTCATATTCCCACCCTGTAAGCTTTTTGATACAATTGGTTTAGTTTCTCATCTTTCTGCTGTAATTCAGTTAATTTCTCTGAACTAAAGATTTCTACTTTGTCATCTATCTGCTCCTGATTTGTCTCCACCATCTGAGCAAACAGGGTCTCTGCTAATTCCACTTCAATTTTCTTATCTGTACTCTTTGATCTCTCCTGTTTTAACTGGACCTTGTTACCACACAATCCAGAAAATCCAAGGATATGTGTCCTGCATTAGTTCAGTTGCCTGAGTTTCCATTGGCTTTTCAACCACACCACAGTAGGCAGCTCTCCTACCTGTGCACCTGCTATATAGTTATTCCTGGAGCTGAGAGTTTGTCCAGTACTCCTACCACGACTTCCCCACTCTTCACTGAACACTCTAACCTCCCTTTCCATAATTGAGTGCTTCTTGTCTCACCATGAATTCCCATTACTAGCACATTTTTCTGGCAATACTTCTTCAAAGGTACATATCTCCTCATCTCCTCATGTTTCCAACATCACAGATTGAGAAGACCCTGTATCTCTTAATATTGTAACCTCTTTACCTGCTACTCCTGACCTATGTGAGTAGACTTTACAGTTGCAGGTATATGGTTTAAGAAGATCTGCACTTACTCCTGAACCAACCTCCAACCAGCTTGTACATTCTGGGACAGCTTTTTAGCCTCCTGTACTTTCTGTTACCACACCAGGTTAATCCTGTTTTCCTATATCTGGCTTCCCAGTGCTTTTCCCACCCACCAACACTGTGGTTTCATGTGGCCTACTTTATGGCAGTGAAAACACTGGAGCTTTTTAACTTCTCTTTCCCCCTCATTGGTTTCCTTTTCACCCTGTACGTGAAATAAAAGTACGTTACTTTTATTATCTTCACCAAGATCTACTGTTCCCTTACCATGTGAGGATTTCTCTTTTCCCCAATTTCTATACTTCACAGATTGAAATTGATGTTGGAAGCTAATCTTTGATTTATGAACCAACTCATAACCATCAGCCATTTCAGCTGCTAATCTCACTGTTTAGAACATAGAACATTGAAAAGTACAGCACAGAACAGGCCCTCTGGCCCACGATGTTGTGCTGAGGATTAATCTTAATGTAAAATAAAATAACCTAACCTACGCACTCCTCAACTCACTGCTATCCATGTGCATGTCTAGTAGTCACTTAAATGTCCCCACTGACACTGCTTCCACCACCACCACCACTGGCAACACATTCCATGCATTCACAACTCTCTGTGTAAAAAAACCTACCTCTGATGTCTCCTTTATACCTTCCTCCTAATATCTTCAAACTATGACCGCTCGTACCAGTCAATCCTGCCCTGGGGAAAGGTCTCTGGCTATTGACTCTATCTATTCCTCTCATTATTTTGTACACCTCTATCAGGTGTCCTCTCTTTCTCCTTCTCTCCAGAGAGAAAAGTCTGAGCTTATTCAACCTTTCTTCATAAGGCAAGCCCTCCAGTCCAGGCAGCATCCTGGTAAACCTCTGTCAGCCAGCCAATTCTGAATCCAGATAGCCAAATCTCCCTGTATCCCATACTTCCTGACTTTATGAATGGGCCCACCACGGGGAACCTTATCAAATGCCTTGCTGATATCCATATACACCACATTCACTGCTCAACCTTTGTCGACTCCTCAAAGAACTCAATAAGATTTGTGAGGCATGATCTGCCCCTCACAAAGCCATGCTGACTGCCTTTAATCACAATATGCTTTACCAAATAGTCATAAATCCTATCCCTCAGAATTCTTTCCACAACTTTGCTGACCACAGATGTAAGACTGACTGGTCTATAATTGCCAGGGATTTCCATATTACCCTTCTTGAAAAGTGGAACAACATTCGCCTCCTTCCAATCCTCTGGTATGACTCCCGTGGAGAGTGAGGAGGCAAATATCCTCTCCAGCGGCTTAGCAACCTCCTTTCTCACCTCCTGGAGCAGCCTAGGATAAATCTGGTCTGGCCCTGGGGACTTATCAATCTTAATGTTTTCCAAAATTTCTAGCACATCAACTTTATCCATCTTGATCTGGTCAAGCCTCTATCCCAGCTCCTCAAAGTTATTATTCACAACAAGGTCCCTTTCCTTAGTGAAAACCAGAGCAAAAAACTCATTTAAGGCTTCCCCTATCTGCTCAGACTCCACACACAAGTTCCCTCCGCTATCCCTGATCGGCCCTATCTTCTCCCTGATCATTCTCTTATTCCTCATGTATGAGTAAAATGCCTTTGTGTTCGCCCTAATCCTTCCTGCCAAGCCTTTCTCGTGCCCCCTCCTGGCTCTCCTCAGTCCATTTCTGAGCTCCTTTCTAGCAAGTCTGTAATCCTCTAAATCTGTGCTAGATCCTTGCTTCCTCCACTTTACGTAAGCTGCCTTCTTCCTTTTGACGAGAAGCTTCTCTGTTCTCGTCATCCAAGATTCCTTAATCTTACCCCTTCTTACCTGTCTCAGAGAAACAAATTTGTGCATCACTCGCAACAACTGCTCCTTAAACAGTCTCCACATGTCTGCTGTGCCCTCTCTGTGGAACAATTGCTCCCATGCTGTACTTCCCAATTCCTGTCATTATTTCCTTTTCCCCAATGAAATATCTTCCCTCGGTAACTGCTCCTTTCCCTCTCCAAGGCTATGGTAAATGTGAGGCAGTTGTGATCACTTTCACCAAAATGTTCTCCCACTGTGAAATCGGACACCTGTCTTGGCTCATTGCCGAACACCAAATCCAAAATGGCCTCTCTCCTCGTCGGTCTGTCTACATACTGAGTAAGGAA
>NW_025212542.1:25198-27119 GCF_004010195.1 Chiloscyllium plagiosum | reverse complement strand
AAAATATCCTTGTCAGATACTATTAAGGAAAAATCGCAAGGTATTTTATCAGTATGTTTAGAATAAGAGGATTACTGAAGAAATAGTGAGGCCTGTTAGAAACCAAAGAGACAATCTGTGCATGAAGCCATAGGAAGTAGGTGAGGTCTTCAATGAATAATTCTCATCTGTATTCACACAGGAGCCAGGGATTTTAGTTGGGATGGTGAGGTTCGAGAACATGTTAAGATCAATACGGAGGAGGTATTAAATGTTTTCATAGGCATAAAGCTGGAGAAATCCCCAGTGCCCAATAAAATGCATCCCAGGCTGTTGTGGGAGGTAAGGGAGGAGGTTGCTGGGACCCTGGTGGATATATTTAATAGTTTTCTGGCCACATGTGAAGTGCCGAATGACTGGAGGATAGCTAATGTAGTTCCTTTGTTCAAGAAGGGCAGCAGGGATAGGCCAGGTAATTACAGATCAGATAATCTGATAACAGGCGGAGGGAAATTATTGGAAACAATTCTGAGGATGAATCAACACTTACAAAGGTAAGGATCATCTCGGCTCAATCCTCACGGATTTGGGAGAGGAAGATACTGTCTGAGAAATTCAGTGGAGTTTTTTGAAATGGTGTTTAAAACTATTGATGAGGGCAGTGCAGATGTTACATGGAATTGAATAAGGCCTTTGACAAGTTCACACACAGAAGGCTGATTCAAAAGTAAAGAGCCATTGGGTTCCAAGGCAAATTGGTAAATTGGATCCACAATTGATGGACAGACTGCTTTGTGTTTGAAATTCCTTCACCAGTGGGTGTACCACAGGGATGTGTGCAGGAATCATTGCTGTTTATTATGTGTATTAACAACTCGGATGTGAAAGCAGAATGAACCATTCGTAGGCTCGAAAATGACATGAAAGGTGAGGTTTTGTCCACAATGCGGCGGTTGATCTCAGTCTACAGTTCAATGTCTTTCAGATGATAATTTGAGCAGGGTTTAGTAGTGATCGGAGTGAGATAATACCCTGTGGGAGGAATGATAAGCTACGGACAGACATAATGAACGGTAGGTTCTTGTGGAGTACTGAGGAACACAGGGACCTTGGTGGACAAGTCCATAGATCCCTGAAGGTATCAGCACAGGGAGACAGGGTGGGGAATGGACCTGACCTGGGGGTGGGATGTGGACCAACATTCTGGTGGGGCAAATTAGTGGAGCAGCTTGAGAGTGTATAAACTAGTCTGGCAGGGGTGTGGACCTTAAACTGTCATAAAGACAGAAAGAAGATTGAGCCTGGTACACAAATTAAAGAGAGGAATTTCAACAGACAAGGCAGGCAAGAACAAAGCAGGGAATAGGGAACAACTGATGATTAACCTGCATGTATTTCAATGCAAGGAGCCTGACAGCTAAGGAAGATTAACGCGGGGATGGATGCGAATATGGGACTGGGAGATTATAGTTATCATTGTGCTACTATCTGTGTGGAATATGCACATTCTCCTCATGTCTGCGTGGGTTTCCTCCGGGTGCTCTGGTTTCCTCCCACAGTCACAAAGATGTGCAGTTTAGGTGAATTGGCATTGCTAAGTTGCCCGTAATGTTAGGTGAAGGTGTAAATGTAGGGGAATGGGTCTGGGTGGGTAATATTCGGAAGGTCAGTGTAGACTTTTTGGACCAAAGAGCCTGTTTCCACACTGTAAGTAAACTAATCTAATCTAATCATTACAGAAACACTGCTGAGGAAGGGGCAGGACCAACAAATCATTGTTTCAAGATAGAGAGACCACAGGAAGCATAGAAGGGTTGACAAGAGCGGAAAGGACACATGGTGGTGGGTTTTGATTGCATGAAACATCACAGCAATACTTAGAGAGGACATTCCTATGGGATCGGCCACTGTGTTAGTGGAACTGTGAAATAAGAATGGGTCA
>NW_025212542.1:0-15494 GCF_004010195.1 Chiloscyllium plagiosum | reverse complement strand
ATTCAGCACCAACGTCCAACATTTACCATGTACAATTCAATAATTCAATTTAATAATCCATTTCTTCAATACTTATCCAGTTCATTCTCGGGTCTGAAAGTAATTTTTTCAACGACATTCATCGGAAGTTATTCAAACTTTTCATCTTTTGACCAAAGTGAGATTTTATGCGATTTTATGAGTCATTTTTAAGTGCCAATGAAAGACTCTGTCAACTGATGCCTTGTGATAAATTTTCATTGTTTGCAGATAGCGACAATGGGAATAAGATGACAATTCATTCACAGTAATAATTTACTTTATTTCATGGGTGAAAGTGTCACTTTAATCGAAGAAAGTATATTTGTAACACAGAGGTAGACTATTGGCAAGAAGGAGAGAAGTAGAGCAAATAATCAATGAGTCAGGCAATGATAGATAATGATTACCTGGAATCCCGATACCTGCAAGGACCGGATAGTAAATGGAAAACAGCAGACCTTTTGGCGACGCGTGCATTTCTATCAGAAGCTTTCTGCTCTTTGCCCTGTACAATACAATTTACTATATTTATGCATGATGTCAGGCTCTAGGGAAATAATTTTATTTTTTTTTCATTAAACATGTTTATTGTAACCAACAGCTTAGTGTAGCTGCACCTATCAGCTGATAATGTTTTGATAGACTAAGATTGTTTTCCTTGACGCAAATGTGAAATGACCAGAATTTTCCAAGCCGCATTCTTTTATTATTAATAATTGCATTGGCAATTTTACCAATGGGCTCGGGTTCAATTCTTCATTGTTCAAATTTCCACAGCTTCCGTTGTTGCATTCAAACGTCTGCCCCAGAATATTAGGCTAGGCTTCGAGCCCCGTGACCATACATAACCCGCCTTCTTCCCGTTATTCGCTATGTTGGTCTGGATATTGAGTTCAGACCCGAAACGGTGGGGTTGTCCCCTTGCAGCACTGGGAAGTGTAAATTTGCCTTGTCTTTTTTTTTGTCTGTAATTTGGATTTCAAATACACATTTTAGAACAAAACATGTTTTGATGAAGTGGAACAAAGAGTTGAAATCCAGGGGTATCGCACTGCCTTAATGTCGTTAAGTGCAAAAAATAACAGAAATCACATATCTTACTAGCTCAATGCCATCCTCCTAAATTCCAATGACCGCGTTGATTTTTGACAGACAGAGAAAGTGTTTCGTGAACAAGTCGTGTTGAAACTGCATTGAACCCTCCGTATACATAACACGTTCTCGTCCACGGTTGCAATAACACACTAAGGAGTATAGCTGTCCACTTTGGAAATGCCATGTCGCTGCCCACACATTCTATGCGTCCATGAGCGGCCTATAAATCCAATCCCAGATCCACAATCTCAAACGACACATTTGATAGGTAGTTCTGGGAAGTGGAAGTGGCCCTTGGCATTGATATCATTTGCGTTCCTTCCTCCAGTTCTGTTTCCATATTTCCTCTTACCGATGAGTTTTCACGATGAACAATGTCCCTTATCCAGGTAGTTTTCTCTTGTGTGTCGACATCGATGCTAAATATTTGGAGGAGAAGTTTCATGGAGCTTCTGAAGTACTTACTTCATCCTTCTTCATTCGGTTGTTTCCGTGAGCCGGGCAAAGAAGGTTTATTTCGACATTCAGAACTCCTTCACGCTAAACACATAGCGGGAACACGGCGCTTGGTTTCAAATAGCCATGGCCATGGCCGAAGTGCCAGTGCTGTGTTCTGCTTTAAGGTTCATACTGCTCCCCTCCCAGCTGATACAAAAAGTCAATCTGAAACAATGTTTTCGACTCTTCTCAAGGGTGTTGAGCCGGCGTGTGCACGTTGTCAATCTTTTGGAGCCACATAAATGAGTAGGAAGAGCAACTGCCTGACATACAAGGATCCTGATATGAACACGGATGTCAGGCTCAACGAAGACTCTCATCCCTGGGCGTTCAAAGATGGTTCCACATCCTCTACTGTTCTCTGAGGAAAGAAAGTACATCTGACATCTGTCCTATATCTATCATCCTCAATTTAAAGCTATGTCTCCTCGTGATAACCATCGGCAACTGAGGAAAATGGCTCTCACCGTCCACCCTATTTAACACTCTAATGATCTTGTATGCTTTTATTAAGTCTCCTCTTAAACTTCTTCTCTCCAACGAAAACAGCTTCAGGTCCGTCAGCCTTTCCTCATAACACCTTCCCTCCAAACCAAACAACATTCTCGTAAATCTTCTCTGAACTCTCCCGTCCCGTAAAGGAAAGCATATCAAACGCCTTCTTCACTAACCTATCTACCTGCGACTCCACTTTCAACCTTTGTTCAGCAACACTCCAGAGGACCTTACTATTAAGTGTATAAGTCCTGCTAAGATTTGCTTTCCCAAAATGCAGCACCTCGCATTTATCTGAATTAAACTCCATCTGCCACTTCTCAGCCATTGGCCCATCTGGTCAAGATCCTGTTGTAATCTGAGGTAACCCTCTTCGCTGTCCACTATACCTCCAATTTTGGTGTCATCTGCAAACTTACTAACTGTACCTCTTATGCTCGCATCCAAATCATGTATGTAAATGACAAAAAGTAGAGGACCCATCACCGATCCTTGTGGTATTCCACTGGTCACAGGCCTCCAGTCTGAAGAACAACCATCCACCACCACCCTCTGTCTTCTACCTTTGAGTCTGTTGTGTAACCAAATGGATAGTTCTCCCTGTATTCCGTGAGATCTAAAGTTGCTCATCAGTCTCCCGTGGGGAACCTTGTCAAACATCTTACTGAAGTCCATATAGATGACTTCTACCACTCTGCCCTCATCAATCCTCTTTGTTACTTCTTCAAAAACCTCAATCAAGTTTGTGAGACATGATTTCCCACTCAAAAAGCCACGTTGACTATCCCTAATCAGCCCTTGGCTTTCCAAATACATGTACATCCTGTCCCTCAGGATTCCCTCCAACAACCGAGGTCAGGCTCACCGGTCTATAGTTCCCTGGGTTGTCCTTACCACCTTTCCTAAAGAGTAGCACGACATTAGCCAATCTCCAGTTTTCCGGCACCTCACCTGTGACTATTGATGATACAAATATCTCAGCAAGAGACCCAGCAATCACTTCTCTAGCTTCCCACAGAAGTCTAGGATACACCTGATCAGGTCCTGGGGATTTATCGACTTTTATGGGTTTCAAGATATCCAGCACTTCCTCCTCTGTAACATGGACAATTTGCAAGATGTCACCATCTATTTCCCTACAGTCTACATCTTCCATATCCTTTTCCACAGTAAATACTGATGCAAAATACTCATTTAGTATCTCTCCTATTTTCTGCAGCTTCACACAAAGGACGTCTTTCTGATCTTTGAGGGACTCTATTCTCTCCCTAGTTACCCTTTTGTCCTTAATGTATTTGTAAAAACCCTTTGGATTCTCCTTAATTCGATTTGCCAAAGCTATCTCTTGTCTCTTTTTTGCCCTCCTGATTTCCTTCTTAAGTAAACTCCTACTTCCCTTATACTCTTCTAAGGATTCACTCGATGTAACCTTGCACATGCTTCCTTCCTTTTCTTAACCAAACCCTCAATTTCTTTAGTCAACCAGCATCCCCTATACCTACCAGTCTTCCCCTTCATCTTATCAGGAATATACTTTCTCTGGATTCTCGTTATCTAATTTCTGAAGCCTTCCCATTTTTCAGCCGTCCCTTTACCTGCAAACATCTGCCCCCAATCAGCTTTCGAAAATTCTTGCCTAATATCGTCAAAATTGGCCTTTCCCCAATTTAGAACTTCAACTTTTAGATTTGGTCTATCCTTTTCCATCATTATTTTAAATCTAATACAATTATGGTCGCTGCCTCCCAATGACACCTCAGTCACCTGCCCTGCCTTATTTCCCAAGAGTAGGTCAGGTTTTGCACCTTCTCTAGTGGGTACATCCACATACTGAATCAGAAAATTGTCTTGTACACACGTAACAAATTCCTCTCTGTCTAATCCCTTAACACTTTGGCAGTCCCAGTCTATGTTTGGTAAGTTAAAATCCCCTACCATAGCCACCCTATTGTTCTTACAGATAGCTGAGATCTCCTTACAAGTTTGTTTCTCAATTTTCCTCTGACCATTCGGGGGTCTATATCACAATCCCAATAAGGTGATCATCCCTTTCTTATTTCTCAGTTTCACCTAAATAACTTCCCTGGAAGTATTTCTGGGAATATCCTTCCTCAGCACAGCTGTAATGCTATCCCTTATCAAAAATACCAGTCCCTCCTCTTTTCCCTCCCTTTCTATCTTTCCTGTAGCATTTGTATCCCTGGAGCATTAACGTGCCAATCCTGCCCATCCCTGAGCCATATTTCTGTAATTCTTATGATTCCCCAGTCCCATGTTCCTTACCATGTCCTGAGTTCATCTGCCTTCCCTGTTAGGCCACTTGCATTGAAATAAATGCAATTTAATTTATTAGTCCTACCTTCTCCCTGTCTGCCCTGACTTTTTGACTCGCTTCTGTTCTCAACTGTACCAGTCTCAGATTGTTCTCTTTCTTCACTATCTCCCTGGGTTCCCCCACCACATTACTAGTTTAAATCCTCTTGAGCAGCTCCAGCAAATCTCCCTGCCAGTATATCAGTCCCCTTCCAATTTAGGTGCAATCCGTCCTTCTTGTACAGATAATTTCTACCGTAAGAGAGTCCAATGATCCAAAAATGAGAATCCTTTCCCCATACGGCAGCTCCTCAGCCATGCATTCATCTGCTCTATCCTCCTATTACTGCCCTCACTCACTCCTAACACAGCATATACTTGTTAACAATCCTGTCAACCTGAATGGCAACTTGCAGGGATCAACGTACATGGGCACCGAAATCTCTCCTCTCATCTACACTACCAAGAAACTTACCAGCAGCCCAGTACTCTTTGTTCCTGTCTCGCTTGACAAAGTGAATCAACTCACATTTTTCTGCATTAAACTCAATTTTCTACCTCACAGCCCAGCTCTGCAGCTTATCTATGTCCTTCTGTATCCTACAGCATCCTTCAGCACTATTCACAACTCTACCAACATTCGTCTCATTCGCAAATTTACTAACATACTCTTCCACGCCGTCACCTCGGTCATTTGTGAAGATGTCAAACAGCAGTGTCCCAAAACAGATCTTTGCGGTACATCACTGGTAAGTGAACTCCAGGATGAATATTTTCCATCAACCACCACCCTCTGTCATCTTTCAGCTGGCGAAGTTCTGATCCAAACCACTAAATTACTTTCAATCTCATGCCTCCGTATTTTCTGCAATAGCCTACCTTGGGGCACCTTACCAAATGCCTTACTGAGATCCACAACCATCACATCGACCACTTTACCTTCCTCCACCTTTTTGGTCGCCATCTCAAAGACCTCAGTCATTTTTGTGAGGAACGACCTACCCTTCATAAACCCGTGTTGACTGTCCCCAATCAACTTATTCCTCTCAATGATTATAAATCCTATCTTTTATAACCCTTTCTAAAACTTTACCCACAACCGAAGTAAGGCTCACTGGTCTATAATTACCAGGGCTGTCACTGCTCCCCTTCTTAAGCAAGGGGATAGCAGTTGCTTTCCTCCAGTCTTCTGACACTCTTTCTGTAGACAATGAAGACATAAGGATCAAAGCCAAAGTCCTGGCAATGGCCTGACTGGCTTCCTAGAGAATCCTAGGATAAAGCCCATCCGGCCCAGGGAACCGATCGATTTTCACGCTTTCCAGAATTTCTAACACCTCCTACTTGTGAACGTCAATCCCATCTCGTCGAGGAGCCGGTATGTCAGTATTCTCCTCGACAACATTATCATTTTCTAGTGTTAATATTGACGGAAAATATTCATTTAGCACTCCCCCATCTCCTCTGACTCCACACACCGCTTCTCACTACTGTCCTTGATTGGCCCTGATCTTTCTCTCGTCATTCTTTTATACCTGATGCATCCAGGGAAAGCTTCTGTGTTTTCCTTGATCCTATCTGCCAACGTCTTCTCACGTCCTTTCCTGGTAATTCTTAGTTCTCTCTCTGGGTCTTTTCTGGCTAACCGAGCTTTCATGCCTCATCCTAACATAAGTTCTTCTTCCACTTGACAAGAAATCCAACTTCTTTAGTCAACAGCAATCGATCACTTCCACTATTCTGCGGGAGCCCCAGACAAAATTGTTCACAACTGCATGCCGAAGTGTTACGCCACAAAGTAAACGTTCATTGGGGCAATGATATACATGTGCTTGCACACCACGTTCACTCTGTTCCATAAATTAGCTGAATGGATGTTTTCCCTGTCACCTCAATGCCAAGGTGAATACAAAGATTGCAGCCTGTCTTGTTACTGTGGTCTATTTCTTTATTACCAGTCAGTTAGATTAGCAATATCGCATAAAACTATTTTGGGTTACAAACAAAGCTGACTCTGACTCAGTACTAGGGTTTACGTATGAAGTACACTGGTGAGGGATAGCTTCCCAGGTTTCAGTCATGCAGCTGTGTGTGCCGTTCTCCTGTGTATCACCTGCCATTGTTAAAGATCTTTGTAGACTAGCCTGCCAAGGCCATAAAAAAACATATTGTCTCTTGAAAGTTCCAGAAAGCTTGAATCCAAACCAATCTCTGTGGCGCAATTGGTCAGCGCGTTCCGCTGTTAACCGCAAGGTCGGTGGTTCGAAACCACCCAGGGACGGTGTGCTTGTTGTTCTCAAGCCTACCGCTTTGTGGACAGCACGGTGGCACAGCAGTTAGCGCTGCTGCCCCAGAGAGCCGGGTTCAATTCCCCCCTCAGGCGACTGACTGTGTGGAGTTTGCACATTCTCCCTGTGTCTGCATGGGCTTCCTCCGGGTGATCCGATTTCCTCACGCAGCCCAAAAATGTGCAGTTTCGGTGACTTAGCCTTGCTAAATTGCCCGTAGTGTTAGGTGAAGGGGTAAATGTAGGGGAACGGGTCTGGGTGGGTGGAGGGTCGGTGTGGACTTGCTGGCCCGAAGGGCCTGTTTCCACACTGCAAGTAATTTAATCTAAATCCCAGGTCACTCTAAGATTATCCATTCTGTAGTCGTATGGGGCAGATGTATTTAATTTGGTGACCTTAGAAACAAAGAAAATATGCAGCCCAAGAACAGGCCCTTCGGCCCTCCAAGCCGATCCAAGTCGAGTGTCTAAACTTGTCGCCCAATTCCTACACATCTGTATCCCTCTGCTCCCCACTTACTCATGCATCTGTCTAGGCGCATCTTAAATGAATCTACCGTGCCTACTTCTAACAACTCTGCTGGTAACGTTTTCCAGGTACCCACCACCCTCTGTGCTGCGTATATCCCCCTTAAACCTTTCACCTCTCACCTTGAAAGCACGACCTCTCGTTGTTGTATCCTTCACCCTGGGAAAAAAGCATTTCTCCATCTCCCCTGTCTATCCCCTTCGTGATTTTGTAAACCTCAATCAGGTCCCCCTCAAGTTCCTTTTTTTTCTAATGAAAATAAACCTAACCTACTCAACCTCTCTTCATAGCTGACACCTTCCATGCCAGGCAACATCCTCGTAAACCTTCTCTGCACCCTCTCCAAAGCGTCCACATCCTTTTGGTAATGTGGCGACCAGAACTGTACACAGTGTTCTAACTGTGGTCGAACCAATGTCTTGTACAATTTTAACATGGCCTGCCAGCTCTTATACGCAATACCTCGTCCAATGAAGGCAAGCATACCATATAACTTTACCACTCTATCCAACTGTGCTGCAACCTCCAGGGTACAATGGACCTGCATTCCTAGATCTCTCTACTCATCAACTTTTCCCAAGGCTCTTCCGTTCATTGTATATTTCGCTCTAGAATTAGACTTGCCTAAATGCATCACCTCACATTGGTCTGGATTGAACTCCATCAGTCACTTTTCCGCCCAATTCTCCAGTCTATCTATATTCTCCTGTATTTTTGACAATCCCTTATGCATTCTGCTACTCCACCAATCTTCGTGTCATCTGCAAACTTGCTGATCATACCAACAATACCCTCTTCCAACAGTGGCCCCAACACTGACCCCTGTGGAACACCACTGGTCACCTTTCTCCAGTTCGAGAAACTCCCTTCAACTACTACTCTCTGTCTCCTGTTGCTCAACCAGCTCTTTATACACCTAGCTAGAACACCCTACACACCATGTGACTTCACTTTCTCTATTAGTTTACCATGGGGAACCTTATCAAACGCCGCACTACAGCCCTTCTTCATCTATCAACTCGGTCACTTCCTCAAAGAACGCTACTTAGTTGGTAAGGCACGATCTTCCCCGTACAAAACCATGTTGCTTACCACTGATCAGCCCAATCTTTTACCAAGTATAAATAGGTCTTAACCCTCAGTAGCTTCTCAAGTAACCTTCCCATCACTGACGTCAGGCTAACTGGTCTAGAGTAACCTGGAATATCCCTACTACTCTTCTTTCTCAGGAGGGCAACATGAGTAAGCATCCAGTCCTCCGGCACCTCACCTGTGTTTAAGGATGCTACAAAGATATTTGTCATGGCCCTTGCTTTTTCCTCTCTCGCCTCCCTCAGCAATCTGGGAAAGATCCCATCTTTCCTGAGGATTTGTCCACCTTTATAACCTCTAGCCTACCCAACACATCTTTCCCACTTTCGTCAACGTGAACCAGAGTAATCAAACTTCTATCTCTAATCTCAACATTCAAAACGTCAGTCTCTTCGGTGAACACTGATGCAAAGTTATCATTCAGAATCTCACCAAGTTTCTCAAGTTTGACACACAGCCCTTATTTCTTTATCATTTTGTGGACCAGTCCTTTCTCTCGTTACCCGCTTGCTTCTTATATAAGAATAAAAGGCTTTGGGATTCTCCTTAATTCTGCTTGCTAAGACTATTTCATGACCCCTTTTAGCCCGCTTGATTCCTCGTTTAAGACTGGTCCTACTCTTCCGAAATTCCTCCAGGGCCCATTCTGTTCTTAGCTGCATGGACCTTATGTGTGCTTCCTTTTTCCTCTTGGCTAGCCGCACAATTTCTCCTATCATCCACAGTTCACGAATCTTGCATTTGCTATCCTTTGCTTTCAACGGGACATGCTTATCCGGCACTATCTCTAACATTTTTTTGAAAGCCTCCCTCATATCAAATGTGGACTTCGCTTAAAATAGCTGTGTCCAATCCACATTTACCAGCTCCTATCGAATTTTGATATAATTGGCCTTGGCCTTGTTTAGTACTTTTCCCCTTAGGACCATTCTCATCTTTCTCTATGAGCATTCTAAAACTTGCAGAATTATGATCACTGTTTCCAAAGAAATCCCCCACAGCAACTTTTACCGCCCGTCCTGGCTTGTTCCCCAACACCAGGACCAATATGGCCCCTTCCCTGGTCGGTCTATTGCCATACTGCTCTAGAAAACTCTTCTGGACGTTTCTTACAAATTCTACCCCATCCAGACCTCTGACGCAAAGTGTATCCCAGTTAATGTTGGGAAAATTAAAATCTCCCATCACCACCACCCTGTTGCGTTTGCATCTTTCCATAATCTGTTCACCTGTTTGTTCTTCTACCTCAAGCTCACTGTTGGGAGGCCTGTAATACAGCCCCAGCAATGGAACTGCACCATTT
This sequence comes from Chiloscyllium plagiosum, assembly GCF_004010195.1. Lineage (NCBI taxonomy): Eukaryota > Metazoa > Chordata > Chondrichthyes > Orectolobiformes > Hemiscylliidae > Chiloscyllium > Chiloscyllium plagiosum. The sequence goes on along the minus strand of NW_025212542.1, from coordinate 5,861 downwards.
CTCAGCTCCACCCATAATGCCTTATTACTCAAGCCCTGCGTAGTGTCCTCCTTTAGCACAGCCGTGATATCATCCCTGACCAGCAATGCAACTCCTCCTCGCCTTTTACTTCCCTCCCTGTCCTGTCTGAAGCGTCTATATCCTGCAACGTTTAGTCGCCAATCATGCTCTTCCTTCAACCAAGTCTCTGTAATGGCAGTAACGTCATACTCCCAGACACCAATCCAAGGCCTAAGTTAATTTGCCTTACCCACTATACTCCTTGCATTAATGTATATTCACTTTGGGCCACCAGTTCTTTTGAATAAACCTTGATAAATACGAAGGTCGAACTCCACTACCCCATCACCACGTTTCCACTTGGGTAGCAATGCCTGCTTCTGCCTTGCTCAGTAGTCTATTGTTCCTATGAATGTAACCAATTTCATTCCACAGCATCCTTCCAGAAATTTAGCTATTAACCGTTCTGATGTATTGTAAGAATTAAAACGCAGGAATTCGTGACATATGTCTACAATATAGAAAGCTATGTGTGCTTGTGTGCATGGTGTGTGCAAAGTGATGCATGCAGGGCGATGGAGGGGTGGAGGGCTGTGTGAAAGGTCGTGGAGGGGTGCGTGCAGCTTGGCAGAGAGGTGTGTGCAGGGTGGAAATGAGATGACTAACTTGCAGATGGTACGAAGATTGGTCGAGTCATAAACGCTGAGGAAGTGTCACCGTCGCACATGGTGGCGGATAATGAAAAAATGAAGGCGGCAAGAAGATTAATGGGCCAGTTCAAATTTCGAACAGACACGCTGAATGGAACAAGTCCACACAGAGTGGCGCAGTTTGGAACATTCTACATTCTGTCATAATATTACTGTTATCTATGCCAACAATAAATTGCACCTATTGATCTCACCTCTGACATACCGCCCAAGCATGAAATACAGAACTCAGCAGGGAAAATAACCTGAGGTTAAAATAAGAAAATAAAAGACAATGTCGACAGCATATCCCTAAAATGCTAAACAGAGCCTCGAGCATCCACAGAAGTGTATGATGCTTGAACTGCTGTAAATGGACTACGTTTGATTGATTTATATATTTAACCTCAACGATGTGGGCAATTACATTATTTCAACCAGCAGAGTTGAGCTGTGAAAATAATAGCGCCGAAGGGATTCCTCTCATATCAACAGATGTTTAAATGGCATGGGCAGCTTTGTGCAGAATGAAACCTTAAGAAATTGAATTTTTTCGTAATAAATGTTCAGTTGCTTTTATGCTTATGTAGTCTCGGGGGAGACATGAATCGACTTTTAAAAATCTATTTGATAGTCACATTGACACAGTAATGGTAGAAATGAGACCCTGCCTGGATTTATTCAAGCAACATTACATTTTGTATGCAGCGTGCGTGAACGCAATTGTTTCTGCCAATGTGTAGTCTCTACTTAATTATGTGTTTCTTGGGAATATATAGACTGCCCTATTTTGAAGTCTTTTGGAGATCTCAAGTTAGTGCTGCACATTAAAACTAAACTTCATCAGAACAAGAAGAAAAGAATAGCATCAGCTGCACTAAAATGCAACAGATCAACTCGTAATTATTTCCACAGGCACTAAATCTTGTGGATCTCCTCCGAAGTCCCTGCAATATAAATGCATATCATCTGCATCTCCACCTCAATGAATTTCGGCCATTACATGACGGTGAGCTCTTGATCCATCAAAATTGCCTCTTTGCCAATTTATTTGGACAAACATTTTCTCGCCATCTCTGAGATTGCATTACTTACCTCCAACATTCCCCCTCCACCTGGTCCCCTCTTCGGGGCTCTTATCTGCAAACGAGTTGTTCCTTGTGATCTATCTATGTGACACCAGGCTCCTCTATTGCTCTGCCTTCATCATATTTTTGAGCCTATCTCCCTTTGAATTGGCTACATTCCATGCTGTTACAGCCATCCCTGACTTTGATATCAAGCTTGCTGATGAGGGTTTGGTTTTGTTGTGTGGCATGTTGACTTCAAAATCGTGGAATCTCACCTCTCAGCAATTTAGTCCAATATCCATAAAGATGACCTGAACATCAAACACCAGTCCATTTGGTTCCCAGCCATCACTTCCCTCACCTCATCCCGGGATCTCCACCTACAGAGTCGAAGATCACAATACCTTAACCTTATTCTCTAAATCCACGAACAGGGACTGCCTTTTCAGACCCATTGCTTTTGTTTGTTCCTGTTCCACAAACCTTATCGCGTCGTAAGTTTACTGTGGACGTGTTCTTCCCTTGTCCAATCCTTCCCATTTACATTCCCGATGTTTTTGACAATTTCCATCAGGTTTAGAATTTCCAGTTCACGGGCAGCAGCTACATTATGGATAGACAAGTCATTACATGCCAATCGCCCATTTAGGATGGTCTCCTGAAAAAAAAACCAAAATGCCCAAAAGGGTTCCCATCCACGATCACACGTCTCCACGTGGCCAAATTCGTCCTCAGTTTAGAAAACCCCTTAAATCCTTTCACTTTGTTCAGTACAAAGCTGTCGTCCGAGGTACAGGCATGCGTCCCAGTTATGTCCCACTCTTTGTTGGTAGCATTCCTCTGTAACATTTTGTGTTCCAGTCCAACGTGGGCACATCCACACAACTGTGTCTTTGATACGCAATTAGTGATGCTTTCCTGTCATCCTGGTTTGAAAGAAAAATCAGTTTTGCTTCCAATTTCCACCTTGCTTTCACTTTCACCTGACCTACGCCTGATTCCACCTATCCTTCCTCAATATCTGTCTTTCCATCTCTGGAGTTAGGTCGTCATTAATATCCCCGACAAACCCACGGACCTCCAAAGTTATAGGACACAGAACATAGAAAAATACAGTGCAGAACAGGCCCTTCGGCCCTCGATGTTGCGCTGACCTGTGAACTATTCTCAGCTCGTCCCCAACGCTATCCCAAAATCATCCATGTACTTATCCAAGGATTGTTTAAGTCTCCCTAATGTGGCTGAGTTGACTACATTGGCAGGTAGGGTATTCCGCACCCTTACCACTCTCTGCATAAAGAACCTGCCTCTGACATCTGTCTTAAATCTATCACCCCTCAATTTTTAGTTATGCCCCCCGTACAAGCTGACGTCAACATCCTAGGAAAAAGACTTTTACTGTCTACCCTATCTAATCCTCTAATCTTCTTGTATGTCTCTATCAAATCCCCTCTTAGCTTTCTTCTTGCCAATGAGAACAGGTTCAAGTCTCTCAGCCTTTCCTCATAAGACCTTCCCTCCAGATCAGGCAACATCCTGGTAAATCTCCTCTGCACCTTTTCCAATGCTTCCACATCCTTCCAGAAATATGGCGACCAGAACTGTACACAATATTCCAAGCGTGGCCACACTAGCGTTTTGTATAGTTGCAACATGATATTGTGGCTCCGGAACTCAATCCCTCTACGACTGAAACCAAACACACCATATGCCTTCTTAACAGCACTAGCTACCTGGGTGGTAACTTTCAGGGATTTATGTACATGGACTCCAAGATCCCTCTGCACATCCACACTACCAAGAATCTTTCCATCGACCGAGTACTCTGTCTTCCTGTTATTCTTCCCAAAGTGAAACACCTCACATTTATCTGCAATGGACTCCATTTGCCACCTCTCAGCATAATTCAACAGTTTATCCAAGTCCCCCTGCAACCTGTAACATTCTTCCACACTGTCCACTACTCCACCGACTTTAGTATCATCTTCAAATTTACCAATCTATCCACCTATGTCTGCGTCTAAGTCATTTATAAAAAAATGACAAACAGCAGTACTCCCAAAACAGATCCTTGCAGCACACCACTAGTAACCGGACTCCAGGCTGAATATTTTCCATCAAGCGCCACTCGCTGTCTTCTCTCAGAAAGCCAGTTTCTAATTCAAATTGTTAAATCATTCTCACTTTCATGCCTCTGCATTTTCTCCAACAGCCTACCATGTGGAATCTTTTCAAAGGCTTTACTGAAATCCATATATACCACGTCAACTGCCCTAACCTCATCTACATGCTTGGTCACCTTCTCAAAAAACTCAATGAGGTTTGTGAGACACGACCTGCCCTTGACGAAACCATGTTGACTATCTGAAATCAAATTGTTGCTTGCTAGATAATTATAAATTTTATCTCTTATAATCCTTTCCAAAACCTTTCCTAAAACAGAAGTAAGGCTCACTGGTCTATAATTACCTGGGTCATCTCTACTGCCCTTCTTGAAAAAGGGCAAAACATTTGCAATCCTCCAGTCCTCTGGTACCAAATCTGTAGACAATGACGATCTAAATATCAAAGCCAAAGGCTCTGCTATCTACTCCCTAGTTTCCCAGTGAATCCTCAGATAAATCCTATCCGGCCCAGGGGCTTGTCTTCTTTCACTCCTTCCAGAATTGATAACACCTGTTTGTAACTAACCTCGATCCTTTCTCGTCTAATATTTCGTACCTCATTCTTATTTTCTACAATATTCTCCTTTTTCTGAGTGAAAACCGATGAGAAATGTTCATTTAGCACCTCTCCGATCTCCACAGGGTCCACACTCAACTTCCCACGTCTGCCTTTGATTGGCTCTATTCCTACTCTAGTCATCCATTTATTTCTCCCAATCCTCCATTTTCTTCCAAGCAGCATCTACATTCAAAGCTTGATAAACCGCTATTTGTGCACCCCCCCCCCCTCCCCCAGTGGACGTCGCCACCGGGCTCATATTCCCCCCCTTGTCAGCATTCCACATGGATCGTTCCCTCTTGGACACTTTTATCCATTCCACCTACACTGCCGACATTACCACACGTTCGTACTGCACTTTTCCAAGCAATCACCTGAACGTTTATTACCTCCCTCCACACAATCCAAATCTCGACTGACACTTTCTAGCGAAGCAGCGATTTACCTACATTTCATTCAATTATTATTGGAGTTATTCCTGCTTTTTGTTTCCGGGAGAGTCGTATTTCATTACAATGGGAAGTGATCCCTATTTTTTAGTGGAAGTAATTATATTCTTTAATGGTTAGTGCCATTGTATTCCAGCTATTCCGAGATAGTTGATTTATGGAGAGCTTGGTCAACATACTCAAAGCTTTCAGTTAGATTTTAATAAGGTGTAATGAATAATAAAGTAAATAATAATTATTATTATGAAGACCAACGGGAGCAATAATAATTCGTGGCAACTTTAAGGAGGTAAAAGTGGATCCAATAAAAAGATAAACAAGAATTAATCATTATTTGACAAGCAGTCATTAATAAAGGAGTAGATGAACATACAAAACAATTAATGATTAATAAGTTACAAAGGGGAAGGCTCCATTCCAAAAAAAATGACAGAAGTTTGAGCAATTCAGTGGACGTCCAATTAGATACTTCTTTGATGGGGCCAAGTGTATAGAATAATTGAGAACGATATCGAAACGGATGGTTCATGCAGATAGTGACACACCAAAGAAAACATGATAAAATGAAATGTAACAGATTTTGCGTGTAGATAACACAGAATTGAAAACTTTTCCGTGAGCATATTCCGTGAGAGGTTTGTAAGGCGAGTGTGGGGTTGATTTTGAAAAAGAAATGCTTTCATTTCAGGAATTCAGCAGTCATGGAGTAAGTGAGGATTGCAAATGCTGGAGATCATTGTCAAAACTTGTGGTGATGGAAGAGCACAGCAGGCCAGGTAGCATCTGAGGAGCAGGAACGTCGATTTTTCGGTCGTGAGATCTTCATTCGGGATTCAGCGATGTTAGAACACGGGGTAAATGCTCCTGCTTAATTTAAACCAGCAAAACAAAAATGATTAATCTCGTCCAGCAATATGTGAACATTAGAG
>NW_025212541.1:25716-27114 GCF_004010195.1 Chiloscyllium plagiosum | reverse complement strand
GACAGTCTCTCAGCGTGGTGGGACAGTCTCTCAGGGTGGTGCGACAGTCCATCAGTGTGGTGGGACAGTCTCTCATCGTAGTGGGACAATCTCTCATCATGGTGGGACACTCTCTCAGTGTGGTGGGACTCTCTCTCATCGTGGAGGGACAGTCTCTCAGCGTGGTGGGACAGTCTCTCATCGTGGTGGGACAGTCCATCAGTGTGGTGGGACAGTCCATCAGTGTGGTGGGACAGACTCTCATCGTAGTGGGACAATCTCTCATCATGGTGGGACAGTCTCTCATCGTGGTGGGACAGTCTCTCAGTGTGGTGGGACACTCTCTCAGTGTGGAGGGACAGTCTCTCGGTGTGGTGGGACAGTCTCTCATCGTGGTGGGACACTCTCTCATCGTGGTGGGACAGTCTCTCAGTGTGGTGGGACAGTCTCTCAGCGTAGTGGGACAGTCTCTCAGTGTGGTGGGACAGTCTCTCATCGTACTGGGACAGTCTCTCAGTGTGGTGGGACAGTCTCTCAGTGTGGTGGGACAGTCTCTCAGTGTGGTGGGACAGTCCCTCAGTGTGATGGGACAGTCTCTCATCGTCGTGGGACACTCTCTCATCATGGTGGGACACTCTCTCAGTGTGGTGGGACAGTCCCTCAGTGTAGTGGGACAGTCTCTCATCGTGGTGAGACAGTCTCTCATCATGGTGGGACAGTCCATCAGTGTGGTGGGACAGTCTGTCATCGTGGTGGGACACTCTCTCAATGTGGTGGGACTGTCCCTCAGTGTGGTTGGACACTCTCTTATCGTGGTGGGACACTCTCTCATCGTGGTGGGACACTCTCTCATCGTGGTGGGACACTCTCTCAGTGTGGTGGGACACTCTCTCAGTGTGGTGGGACACTCTCTCAGTGTGGTGGGACACTCTCTCAGTGTGGTGGGACACTCTCTCAGTGTGGTGGGACACTCTCTCAGTGTGGTGGGACACTCTCTCAGTGTGGTGGGACACTCTCTCAGTGTGGTGGGACACTCTCTCAGTGTGGTGGGACACTCTCTCAGTGTGGTGGGACACTCTCTCAGTGTGGTGGGACACTCTCTCAGTGTGGTGGGACACTCTCTCAGTGTGGTGGGACACTCTCTCAGTGTGGTGGGACACTCTCTCAGTGTGGTGGGACACTCTCTCAGTGTGGTGGGACACTCTCTCAGTGTGGTGGGACACTCTCTCAGTGTGGTGGGACACTCTCTCAGTGTGGTGGGACACTCTCTCAGTGTGGTGGGACACTCTCTCAGTGTGGTGGGACACTCTCTCAGTGTGGTGGGACACTCTCTCAGTGTGGTGGGACACTCTCTCAGTGTGGTGGGACACTCTCTCAGTGTGGTGGGACACTCTCTCAGTGTGGTGGGACACTCTCTCA
>NW_025212541.1:21010-23085 GCF_004010195.1 Chiloscyllium plagiosum | reverse complement strand
GTGGTGGGACACTCTCTCAGTGTGGTGGGACACTCTCTCAGTGTGGTGGGACACTCTCTCAGTGTGGTGGGACACTCTCTCAGTGTGGTGGGACACTCTCTCAGTGTGGTGGGACACTCTCTCAGTGTGGTGGGACACTCTCTCAGTGTGGTGGGACAGTCTCTCATCGTGTGGGACAGTCTCTCATTGTGTGGGACAGTCTCTCAGCGTGGTGGGACAGTCTCTCAGCGTGGTGGGACAGTCTCTCAGCGTGGTGGGACAGTCTCTCAGCGTGGTGGGACAGTCTCTCAGCGTGGTGGGACAGTCTCTCAGCGTGGTGGGACAGTCTCTCAGCGTGGTGGGACAGTCTCTCAGCGTGGTGGGACAGTCTCTCAGCGTGGTGGGACAGTCTCTCAGCGTGGTGGGACAGTCTCTCAGCGTGGTGGGACAGTCTCTCAGCGTGGTGGGACAGTCTCTCAGCGTGGTGGGACAGTCTCTCAGCGTGGTGGGACAGTCTCTCAGCGTGGTGGGACAGTCTCTCAGCGTGGTGGGACAGTCTCTCAGCGTGGTGGGACAGTCTCTCAGCGTGGTGGGACAGTCTCTCAGCGTGGTGGGACAGTCTCTCGGTGTGGTGGGACAGTCTCTCAGCGTGGTGGGACAGTCTCTCAGTGTGGTGGGACAGTCTCTCAGTGTGGTGGGACAGTATCTCAGCGTGGTGGGACAGTCTCGCAGCGTGGTGGGACAGTCTCTCAGTGTGGTGGGACAGTCCCTCAGTGTGGTGGGACTCTCTCTCAGTGTGGTGGGACTCTCTCTCAGTGTGGTGGGACTCTCTCTCTGTGTGGTGGGACACTCTCTCAGTGTGGTGGGACAGTCTCTCAGTGTGGTGGGACACTCTCTCAGCGTGGATGGTCACCCTCCTGGTGTGGTGTAATCTGAGCCAGACGTGGCCTCATCATGGCGAAAGTGAGGACTGCAGATGCTGGAGATCAGAGTCAAGATCAGAGTGGTGCTAGAAAAGCATAGCCGGTCAGGCAGCATCCGAGGAGAAGGAAAATCAACGTTTCAAGCAAAAGCCCTTCATCAGGAATGAGGCTGGGAGCCTCCGGGGTAGAGAGTTAAATGTGGGGGTTCTGGGGCGAAGGTAGCAAAGAGCACAGTAAGTGAATGGGGGTGGGGATGGAGGTGATAGGACAGAGGGGAGGGTGGAGTGGAAGGCTGGGAAGGGAGATGGGCTGGTAGGACAGGTCATGGGGACAGTTTCCCCAGAAATTCCTGTCACTGTTTTCCCCAGAAACCCATGTCACTGTTATCCCCAGAAACCCATGTCATTGCTGTTCCAGCATCTTCCCTGCCAGGATCTCCTTCCAATCAACTCTGGCCAGCTTCTCCCTCTGTCTTTTACAGCTAATCCCACTACATCAGATACCAGCTTCTCTCTCTCATGCTGCAGGGTGAATTCTGTCATATTATGGTCACTGTCCCCTCGGGGTTCCTTTCCCTGAGTTTTAATTGAAATCTGCAACCCATTCTAAATGATGAAAGCCTTAACAGCAATCTCGGTTTGTTCAGGACATCACATCAGTTGTATGACACTTTGACCTTTTACTATAAATTCTGTTTCTGATGATATTGCCCCACTAGCTACCTGATGAAGGAGCAGCGCTCTGAAAGGTAGTGCTTCCAAATAAACCTGTTGGACAATAACCTGGTGTTGTGTGTTTTTAACTTGAAGCTCCCTAATCAAGTCTGCCTCATTAAACATCACAAAATCCAGAACGACCACAAACTGCTCCCATGTGGACTTTCCACAAATTCCTTTTCTTGGGATCCTCATCAAAACACACCAGATGGCCTCCTTCTTTCGAGACCGCAATTTCCCTTCCCATGTGGTTAAAGGTGCCCTCCAACGCATCTCATCCACATCCCGCACCTCCGCCCTCAGACCCCATCCCTTCCAACCGTAACAAGGACAGAACGCCCCTGGTGCTCACCTTCCACCCTACCAACCTGCGCATAAACCAAATCATCCACCGACATTTCCGCCACCTCCAAACAGACCCCACCACCAGGGATATATTTCCCTCCCCACCCCTTTC
>NW_025212541.1:17395-19842 GCF_004010195.1 Chiloscyllium plagiosum | reverse complement strand
CTATAAGGTCACCCCTCAGCCTCCAACGTGCCAGGGAAAACCACCCCAGCCTGTTCAGCCTCCCCCTGTAGCTCAGATCCTCCAACCCTGGCAACATCCTTGTAAATTTTTTCTGAACCATTTCAAGTTTCACAACATCTTTCCGATAGGAAGGAGACCAGAATTGCACGCAATATTCCAACAGTGGCCTAACCAATGTCCTGTACAGCCGCAACATGACCTCCCAACTCCTGTACTCAATACTCTGACCAATAAAGGAAAGTGCACTAACCGCGTTCCTCACTATCCCATCTACCCGAGACTCCACTTGTGATTGATTTAATTTCATTTCTTACCAGCAAGGCAACTCTGCCCTTTCTCTGCCATTCTACCTGTCCTTTTGGGAGAAGGTGTATCTTTGGATATTTAGATCCCTGGCCTGATTCCGTTGCTGTCACGTCTCTGTGATACTCACAGAAGTATTGCTGCCAAACAAACAAGCCTGTATTTTGATGGTAGCAGATAAGAAATGCTCTGATACCAATGCAATGTATCATCGCACTGAAACATTAACTCTGTTTCTCTCTCCGCGATACCTGACCCACTGAGTATTCACTGCACCTTCTGCTTTCACTTCAAATTGTCTCGAACACTGAGTATTCAATCCATTATTACCTGAGTGGATAAAGGAACCCGATTTCTCCTGTTTCTTGTCACGGGCAGACACACTCGTCTTGCTCTTTATCTTGATCGAGCTGAGTGCACTCACAGAATCTACAGGTAAGAGAACAAGTTCAGATTGACAGGCATTCCCACAATTCCATGGTAGGGTGGGGGATGGAGAAGTAGAATGGACATTTCGGAAAGGACGTAGGTGTCAACAGTTCAGGGTGCAGAGCAATAGAGAGTGAGTCAGAGGAACTTTCAGAGGAAGGAGATGGAGCATTTTCTTTAAGGGTGAGGTGTGATGTGGAGAGCAAGCAATAATCCAGTCGGAATTCCTAAAGGGAAGTTATAATCAAATCAATCACGATCTTATTGAATGGTGGATCAGACCCGAAGGACCAAGTGCCCTACTGTTGCTGCTTGTTTGTTTATTTGTCTGAGTAATTCTCTGCACAGCAAGGCAGAGTTCAACATGCCTAACTGATACTGAAAGTAGGACTGTCTATATCCTCCTCCTATTATGATACAAAGATATTGTGAGTTATTGATTACACATAACAATCAACTCCATTAAAGAGTTAAGAGCAAACATGGAAATGGGAAATTCCTAACAGAAGCATAGAACATTACAGCACAGTACAGGCCCTTCGGCCCTCGATGTTGTGCCGACCTGTGAAACCAATCTGAAGCCCATCTCACCTACACTATTCCATTCTGGTCCATATGTTTATCCAATGACCATTTAAATGCCCTTAAAGTTGGTGAGTCTACTACTGCTGCAGGCTGTGTTCCACCCCCTTACTACTCTCTGAGTAAAGAAACTACCTCTGACATCTGTCCTATATCTATCACTCCTCAATTTAAAGCTATGTCCTCTTGTGCTCGCCGTCACCATCTGAGGAAAAAGGCTCTCCCTGTCCACCCTATCTGACCCTCTGATTATCTTATATGTCTCAATTAAGTCACCTCTCAATCTTCTTCTCTCTAATAAAAACAACTTCAAGTCCCTCAGCCTTTCCTTGTAAGACCTTCCCTCCATACCAGGCAACATCCTCGTAAATCTCCTCTGCACCCTTTCCAAAGCTTCCAGATCCTTCTTAGACCATAAGACCATAAGACATAAGAGCGGGAGTAAGGCCATTCGGCCCATCGAGTCCACTCCGCCATTCAATCATGGCTGATGAGCATTTCAACTCCACTTACCCGCATTCTCCCCATAGCCCTTAATTCCTTGTGACATCAAGAATTTATCAATTTCTGCCTTGAAGACATTTAGCGTCCCAGCCTCCACTGCACTCTGCGGCAATGAATTCCACGGGTCCACCAACTCTCTAGCTGAAGAAATGTCTCCGCATTTCTGGTCTGAATTTGCCCCCTCTAATTCTAAGGCTGTGTCCACGGGTCCTAGTCTCCTCGCCTAACGGAAACAATTTCCTAGCGTCCACCCTCTCCAAGCCATGTGTTATCTTGTAAGTTTCTATTAGATCGCATTCTATTAGATATGGCATTGAGGGTGAATTGGAGGTTTGGATTAGGAATTGGCTGGATGGAAGAAGACAGAGGGTAGTAGTTGATGGCAAAGTTTCTTCATGGAGTGCCGTCACTAGCGGTGTTCCGCAAGGATCTGTTTTGGGACCATTGCTGTTTGTCATTTTTATAAATGACCTGGAAGAGGGGTTAGAAGGTTGGGTGAGCAAGTTTGCGGATGACACAAAAGTCGGAGGAGTTGTTGACAGTGAGGAAGCATGTGGCAGGTTACAGCAGGATATAGAGAAGCTGCAGAGCCGGGCAGAAAGGTGGCA
>NW_025212541.1:10083-14280 GCF_004010195.1 Chiloscyllium plagiosum | reverse complement strand
GATGATTATAAATCCTATCTCTTATAACCCTTTCCAACACTTTACCCACAACCGAAGTAAGGCTCACTGGTCTATAATTACCAGGGTTGTCTCTACTCCCCTTCTTGAACAGGGGAACCACATTTGCTATCCTCCAGTCTTCTGGCACTATTCCTGTAGACAATGACGATTTAAAGATCAATGCCAAAGGCTCGGCAATCTCTTCCCTGGCTTCCCAGAGAATCTGAGGATAAATCCCATCCAGCCCAGGGGACTTATCTATTTTTATACTTTCCAGAATTGCTAACACCTCCTTCTTTTGAACCTCAATCCCACCTAGTCTAGTAGCCTGTATCTCAGTATTCCCCTCGACAACATTGTCTTTTTCCAGTGTGAATATTGACAAAAAAAAATTCATTTAGCGCTTTCCCTATCTCCTCTGACTCCATGCACAACTTCCCACTGCTATCCTTGATTGGCCCTAATTTTTCTCCTGTCATTCTTTTATTCCTTATATATTTATAGAAACTTTTAAGGTTTTCCTTGATCCTATCTGCCAAAGACTTCTCATGTCCCCTCCTGGCTCTTCTTAGCTCTTTCTTTAGGTCTTTCCCAGGTTACATGTATTTCTAAATAGGAATTCATATCTCCCAAGCACTGACAACTCAGTGTACACCATCTCTCAAACTAACCCCAGACTGTATTCCAAATCAATATCTTCTGAAAGTGATTTTATCTGGTGTCATTGTCTAGGCCCAGCATTTATTGCCCGTCACTAGTTGCCCTAGAGAAGGTGGGGGTGAGCTGCTTTCTTGAACTGCTGCAGTCCATGTGCTGTGGGTAGATCCACAATTCCCTGAGGGAGGGAATTCCAGGATTCTGACCCAGCCACATTGAAGGAACAGCAATATCTGTCCAAGTATGATTGTGAGTGGCTTTGAGGGGAACTTGCAGGGGGTGGTGTTCCCATTTATCTGCTGCCCTTGTCCTTCTAAATGGAAGTGGTCGTGGGTTTGGAAGGTGCTGTCTGAGGATCTTTGGTGAATTTCTGCAGTGCATCTTGTAGCTGGTACACACTGCTGCTACTGAGTGTCAGTGGGGGAGGGAGGGGATGTTTGTGGATGTGGTGCCAATCAAGTGAGGGCTGCTTTGTCCTGGAATCAGAGAGGAGGAGGGTTTAAGATTTACAGACACAATGATAAATGGAGACTGTTAGAATGAGGAGTGAACTGGAAAGTCCATTTGATGTAGACAGACATACAAAGCCTTAGGCAGGGACTTCCAGGATTTTAACCCAGCAATCTTTAAATGAGTCAATTCAATAACAGCATCCACTATTTCCCATCCAACGTCCAGGGTTCAGGGTTATCTTACACAGTATTGAATTATTCCGAGGGCTCCGATAGACTTAACAAGCTGGAGGAACTGTGGCAGATGGTGATCAATATGAGGAGCAGTGAATTCATCCAAATAGCCCACAGAAAGTTGCATCAGGACTGTTCCCAATTTCACAGCAAATTGGTATGATTTACGTGAGGGAACTCAATTTAATTTGCAGATGACACACAGCTGGGTGGGAGGGTGAACTGAACATGACAAGTGAGTGAGAAAATGCATGAAGATACAGTATACTGGGGATAAATGTGAGGTTATCCACTTTGGGAGCAAAGACAGGAGGCAGATTATTATCAAAATGCCGATAGGTTGGGAAAGGGGGTGGTGAAATGAGACACTTGTCTCCTTGTTCACCAGTGCTGACCTGAGGAAGGATGCTCTGGTGATGGAGGGAGTGCTATAAAGTTTTCCCAGGCTGATCCCAGGATGGGAGGATTGATGGATGATGAGGGATTAGATTGGTTAGGGCTATATCCACTGAAATTTAGAAGAATGAGGGGAATCTCACAGAAGTCTGTAAAATACTAACAGCACAGGACAGAGTAAATGCAGGAAAATTGTTCCTGATGACAGTCTTATCCAGAACCAAGTGTCACAGTCCACAGGGTTTGCCATTCCGGACTAAGGTGAGGAGAAATGGCTTTTCCAAGCAAGTGGTAAAGCTGTGGAATTACTATCACAGAAAGTGGCTAAAGCTAAAATATTGAATGTTCTTAAGGAGTTAAATATAGTTCTGAGGGACAAAGGGATCAAAGGGTGTGGAGAGAGGGTGGGAACAGGGGACTGGGTTGGCTGAGCAGACATGATCATATTGAATGGGGCAGCAGGATTGAAGGGCTGAGTGGTCTACTTGTTTTCAATACAAGTGGGGGCATAACTGAAGCATTTTGAGTGATGTGAAATAGTCAGAGGCTGAAGTCAGGCTTCCTGAAGAAAGTGAGTGTCCTCCCATCACGTGTCTTTACTAGAGGCTCCTTGCCTTGCCCCACAACTTACCATTCTTCATGGATTTCCCCTCCTTTGGAATCTTCTCCTGAGTCACAGGGGAAGGGGTTGACTCAGCCTGAGTTGGGGAAGGCAGCATTTCAGCCTCAACAGGTTTCTCTGGCACCACATCTGTGAATTCAGACAATGCACAGCATTAGCTCCTCACCATCCTGAATCTCTTCACAGCTACAGAATAGGCTGATGTTTTTACAATGAGATCACTAAAGCTGAGAGGGTTTCATTAAACGTGACAAACTATTTCTACACAGGAAGAACAAAGAACAATACAGCTCAGGAACAGGCCCTTCGGCCCTCCAAGCCTGTGCTGATACATTTTGCCCTTCTATACTGGATGGGCCGCTCAAAATGGTGGACTTACAAAAAACTGGATACTAAATAAAGCATGCTGGGAAATCGAGGCAAGCATTAGCCAGAAGTGAAATAAACGAGCTACAGAGCCAGCCAGGCTGCAGCTACAGACAGCACAATATGCAATTGGCCCAGCCCATTCCGAGGACAATAGGAAACGTTGAGTTGTTTTCCAGAACAAAGGGGCACCTCACTCCCATATTTCGGAAAAGCTACCTAACCTATGCACCCCTAACACCTTCAGGGATGGAGGCTCAAGAATCACCCCACATCAACACATCAATGTCTGATTGGGTCTGATCGATCAGTGTGATCAAGCTTTGATCGATCCATTTGGGAGGAATCAAAGACCCTCCCAAAGGGGAGAGAAAGATTCCAGGTGTAAGAATGACCACATCACCACCATCGGGAGAAGCAACCCAAGGCCAACCACCAGAAAATGGACTCGACCCAGGGACAACTGGGAGAAAACAACCAGCCTATCATTGCCATGTGGATCAAGGCCAGGGTCCAGTGTGTTGAGATATAATCATCCAGGGTTATAGTTATAAGATAGTTAGTTAGATTTATAGCATTAATTGTTAGTTCATAGTGTATTTGTTATTACAATATTAATTGTATTGAAACAGATAAAGATAATTTCTTCTTATTGTTAAGAGTCGACCCGAAGTTATTTGCTGAATGTAATGGCAGGCGTAACAATACTGAAACTATCTTCCCTTACAGGATCCGTATCCCTCTATTCCCTTTCCTATTCCTGTATTTATCCAGGTGTTTCTGGAATGTTGCTATTATGTCTGCTTCCACAATCTCCTCAGACAGCTCCTTCCAGGCACTCCCCACCCTTTGTGTGAACAACCTGTCTCTCATATCTCTTTTAAACTCCCCCCCCCCCCCCCCCCCCCACTCGGTACCTTGAACCTGTGTCCCTGAGTAATAGTCCGCTCCATCCTGGGTAAAAGCCTCGTACTTCCCACACTATCTATGCCATTCACAATTTTATAAACTTCTGTCAGGTCGCCCCTCGAACTGTGTTCCAGTGAAAACCAACCCAGTCTATCCAAACTTCCTTCATCGCTAAAATCCCCCCATGCCAGGCAACATCCTGGGAAACCTTTTCTCTCCAAAACATTCACATCCTTCAGGTAGTGTGGTGACCAGAACTGTATGCAATATTCCAAGTCTGACCAAACTAAAGTTCTATAAAGCTGCAGCATAACTTGTCCAAACTTATTCTCAATGCCCCCTCCAATGAAGGCAAACATGCCATAGGCCTTTTTCATTAGCTTATCTGCCTGCACTGCCACCTTCGGTGATCTGTGGTCCTGCACACCCAGACCCCCCTGCACAGCAATACTCCAAAGGGTTCTGCCATTCACTGTATAATTCCCACCTGTACCTGACCTTCCAAAATGCATCACCTCACACTTGTCCGGATTAGACTCCATCTGCCATCTTTCTGCCCAT
>NW_025212541.1:1024-7941 GCF_004010195.1 Chiloscyllium plagiosum | reverse complement strand
GCAGGAAACATGTTTCCGCTAATGGGTGAGTCCCGAATCAGAGGACACAGCTTAAAAATACGGGGTAGATCATTTAGGACAGAGATGAGGAGAAACTTGTTCACCCAGAGAGTGGTGGCTGTGTGGAATGCTCTGCCCCAGAGGGCAGTGGAGGCCCAGTCTCTGGATTCATTTAAGAAAGAGTTGGATAGAGCTCTCAAGGATTGTGGAATCAAGGGTTATGGAGATAAGGCAGGAACAGGATACTGACTAAGGATGATCAGCCATGATCATATTGAATGGTGGTGCAGGCTCAAAGGGCAGAATGGCCTACTCCTGCACCGATTGTCTATTGTCTATTGTCTATTATCAGAGGATGGGGTCACTGGTGAACAGGCAGATACTGCTTGCAGACAGTCTGTGAGGAAGGATAGACAGTTGATAGAGCAAAGTTTCAGTCAGTGTGATGGGTTGAAATATGTCTATTTTAACACAAGAAATATCGAGAATGAGGGTGATGAACTTAGAGCATGGATCAGTATTTGGAGCTACGATGGTGTGCCATTACGGAGACTTGGATATCACAGGGGCAGGAATGTTTGTTGAATTTTCTGGATTTAGATGTTTCAAAAGGAATGGGGGTGGGGGGAGGTGGAGGAGTGGCATTGCTCATCAGGGATAGTATCGCAGCTGCAGAAAAGGAGATCGTTGAGGAGGGTTTGAACACAGAGTCAGTATGGGTGGAAGTCAGAAACAGGAAAGGAGCAGTCGCTTTATTGGGAGCTTTCTACAGACCACCAGGTAGCAACAGAAACACAGAGGAGCAGATTGGAGGCAGGTAATGGAAAGGTGCAGAAGTAACAGGGTTGTTGTCATGGGTGACTTCATCTTCCCCAATATTGATTAGAAGCTCCTTAGTGCAGATGGTCTGGATGGGGCTGATTTTGCCAGGTGTGTCCAGGAAGGATTCCTGACTAAATATGTAGATAGCCGACTAGAGGGGAGGCCGTATTGGATTTGGTGCTGGGCAATGAACCAGATTAGGTGTCAGATCTCAGTGGGAGAGCATTTTGTGATAGTGATCACAACTCCCTGACCTTTACTACACTCATGGAGAGGGATAGGAGCAGACAGTATGGGAAAGTAGTTAATTGGGGGAGGGGGGAATTACAATGCTATTAGGCAGGAACTGTTGAGCTTCAATTGGGAACAGATGTTCTCAGGGAAATGCACGACAGAAATGTGGAGGATGTTTAGGAAACACTTGCTGCGAATGCTTGGTAGAACATAGAACATCGAACAATCCAGCGCAGAACAGGCCCTTCGGCCCTCGATGTTGTGCTGACCGGTGAACTATTCTCAGCTCGTCCCCCTACACCAACCCATCATCATCCATGTGCTTATCTAAGGATTGTTTAAATCTCCCTAATGTGGCTGAGTTAACTACATTAGCAGGCAGGGCATTCCACACCCTTACCACTCTCTGAGTAAAGAACCTGCCTCTGACATCTGTCTTAAATCTATCACCCTTCAATTTGTAGCTATACCCCCTCGTACAAGCTGACATCATCATCCTAGGAAAAAGACTTTCACTGTCTACCCTGTCTAATCCTCTATCATCTTGTATGTCTCTATCAAACCCCCTTTTAGCCTTCTTCTCTCCAATAAGAACAGATCCAAGTCTCTCAGCCTTGGTCTAATTTTATTGCTAGACTGTTTAAGAAAGTCATAGATAGTTTCGGCATACAGCACTTTAAATCAAGTTCATACCTTCCCGAAACCCAGTCAGCTTTGGAAAGGTGGTATCAGACCCTGAAGACCATGTTAAGGGCTTACTGTCAGGATTATCCGAAGGACTGGGGTAAAGGTATCTCATTCATATTGTTTACCATGACAGGAATCTACTCTGTCTAAGGGGGAGATTATAAATGGATTAAAGTTAGAATTAGTGGTGTTATAAGTTGATGATTTATAACTGTTTGCCTATAGCTAGAGTTTAATTGCTTGTAATAAATAGTATTCTTGTTCTTGATCTGATGCTTTCTCTCTGTCTGGGTCTTGGGTCTGCTGGAAGATAGTTTTAGGGTGTTGTTTTTTGATCAGAGCAGACTCAATGGATTGAAGGGCTTTTTCTGTAGATTTCCGTGACTCTATGAAAATCAGGTAAATTGGCAACTTTATTGACATTGAGAAAATCTTTAAGTTTTGTAACAACTCAACAAATAGTGAGGTTTGATTTTCCACACATTACCGCAGTGAGGGTTGACACTCAGCTGTTTGTGACCATGGATACAGGCTGACAGTTTGTGTTGCTGAGAAAGTTAGTTCTCACCTTTACATTGTTTCTTGTACAAGGCTTCAACCAAGACAAGCTCCAGTTTTTCCAACAACTCAGCGTGCTCTAGTTCCCCGTTCACCCTCACCAGAATCTTCTGTTTCACCTCGAACCACTTCTCCAACTTGGGCCAATGGTCAAGAAAGCCCGTGAGTCTGTGAAAGGAGCCATAGGGGAGTCACAGTTACATCATAACCCAGCTGCCCCTCCCCGAGCCCACCTCACAGTCACACTAACACAGTCAGGGACTCACCAGATCCTGACTTCAGCCATCAACCCTGTGGGGTCACAGGGGTCACGGCTCACTTTGGTTCATTTACTGATGGAGGTTGGGGAGAATCACTGGATATTCATGTACTAGGATTATTTGGCTGACGTTTCTTCACCAGGCCAGTCTCACAACAGCTGCAGTTCACTGGTAGTTAGGAGTCAGGAACAGGATGAGGCCAATCAGCTTCTCAAGCCTGTTCCACCATTCAATGAGATGTGGCTGATCTATGGCCTAACTCCATATACCTGTCTTTTGCCTATATCCCGTAATATCTTTGTTGAACAAACCAAGTCTCTCAGATTTAAAATTAACAACTGATCCTTCATTCACTGCCAGTTGTGGGAGAGTTCCAAACTTCTCTCAGTCATTCTGTGTCAAAGTGCTTCCTAATATCTCTCTAATATCATTCCTGAAGAAGGGCTAATGCCCGAAACGTCGATTCTCCTGTTCCCTAGATGCTGCCTGACCTGCTGCGCTTTTCCAGCAACACATTTCCATCTCTCTCCTGAACGGCCTGGTCTACATTCCCAGACTATGCCCTCTCGATCTAGAATGCCCAACCAATGGATATAGTTTATCTTTATCTACTCTGTCTTTCCTTGTTAATATCTTGATGATTTTAATCAGACCACCCCTTAACTTTCTGAATTCTGGAGAAAACAGGTCTAATTTGTATAATCTCTCCTCATTACTTAACCCTTGAAGTCCAGGTATCATTGTTGTAAACCACATTGTACTCTCTCCAAGGCTAACATGTCCTTCCTAAGGTGTGGTGCCCAAATCTGCTCTCAGTACTCAAAACAGAATTTAACCAGGATTTTATCTAACTGCAGAATAATGTCTGCATCCTTAGACCCCAGTCCTTGAGATGTAAAGGCCAGCATTTAATTAGCTGGCTTGATTATTTTCTGCGCCTGTTTGTGTCAGTTTGAACATCTGTGCACCTGAACACCCCCCAGGTCTCTTTGGATATCCACTGTATTTAACTTAATACCATCTAGAAAGTACCTTGATCTGTCTTTTTTTATGTATAAAATGAATAACCTCTTGCTTCCTTACATTGCACTTCATCTGCCACAGTTTTACACATTCATTTAGTTTGTCAATATTCCTTTGTATCTTTATGCTATCATCTACACTATGCCACCAACTTTGTCATCAACAAACTTAGATATATAGTTTTCTATGGCACTATCCAAGTTGTTAATAGACGAGGTGAATAACTGAGGCCCTAACACAGATCCCTGTAGGACACCAATGGTCACACCCTGCCAATGTGAACACCCACCCATTATTCCTCCTTTCTGTCACCTGCCACTCACAATTTCCCAGCCATGTCAGTAATTTGTCCTCAATTCCATGGACTACTACCTCAGTTAAAGTCTCCCTTCTGTGAGACTTTATCAAATTATTTTTGGAAATCCATATAAACACCACCCATTAGACATTCCCCTGTCCACAACCTTAGTCACCATTTTAAAAATTTCAGAGAAGTTTGTCAGGTATGACCTAGCTGCCATGAATCTCTGCTGTCTCTCCCTGAATAACTGAAAATCTACAAGGTTCAATTACCCCCATCCTTGATTCCTATAACTGTCCCACCACAGAGATTAGTTCATTCTCCTGAGACACGGGGAACTGCAGGTTCCTGCATTGCAGGCTGACTGTCTGGGAAAGGGCTCTATGTTGAGTCACTCACTGGCAACAGGGGTCATGGTAGGATCACTTAATAAGGCCAGTGGTAATTATGGGGTCCCTCGTCAAGCCAGAGCTCCCTGTGGGTCACTCACTGAGTCCAATGGGCCCCTCACTGTGACCAGGAGTCACTATGGGCCCCTCACTGAGGCCGAGGGTCACTATGGACTCCCTCACTGAGGCCGAGGGTCACTATGGACCCCTCAATGAGGCCGAGGGTCACTATGGACCCCCTCACTGAGGCCGAGGGTCACTATGGACCCCTCACTGAGGCCGAGGGTCACTATGGGCCCCTCACTGAGGCCGAGGGTCACTATGGACCCCCTCACTGAGGCCGAGGGTCACGATGAGGGATGAACAGAGGCCCTGAGTTCATTGTCAGGAATTCACTGGGGGCAGGTATCAAGACAGGAGGTCAGG
The DNA here is from genome assembly GCF_004010195.1 of Chiloscyllium plagiosum. NCBI lineage: Eukaryota > Metazoa > Chordata > Chondrichthyes > Orectolobiformes > Hemiscylliidae > Chiloscyllium > Chiloscyllium plagiosum. The sequence continues at coordinate 3,241 of NW_025212541.1, read as the reverse complement.
GGTGACAATGGGTTCACTCACCGGGGCACCAGTTGCTCTTGTTCACGGCTGCTGCTTTCTGTAACAGCCAGATTGCTTTGGCTACTCTGCTGCATGCTGCCTGATCTCAGGCTCTCACTCCCAGAGACCGAACTGACTGAGGGAAAGAGAGAGATAACACTGCCTGAGTCAATGTCCAAACTACAGAGACTGCAATTTGCAACTAGCAACACATTCACTTATCAATCTTTTAAGAAATAATTAACTGTGGAAACTCTCCATTACTCTATATATCCCAGGGTCTCCCTCACTGTGCTCTCCATCCCCATCTCTCTATCCCAGACTTTCTATCCCTGTCTCTCTATCCTTGTCTCTATCCTAGTCTCTAAGCCAGTCCCTCCAGTCCAGTCCCCCTATCCCAGTTTCCCTATCCTGGTCTCTGTTCCCAGTCTCTATTCCAGACTCTCTATCCCAGACTCTATCCCAGTTTCCCTAACCCAGTCCCTATCCCAGTCTCTGTATCCCAGTCTCTATTCCAGTCACCCGATCCCAGTCTCCCTATCCCAGTCTTTCTCTCTATCCCAGACTCTGTATCCCAGTCCCTTTATACCAATCTCTCTGTCCCAGTCCCTTTATCCCAGTCTCTGGTCCCAGTCTCTATCCCAGTCTCTCTCTATATCCCAGTCTCTGTATCCCAGTCTCTGTCCCTATCCCAGACTTTATCCCAGTCTCTCTATCCCAGTCTCTCTCCCTATCCCAGACTCTATCCCAGTCCCTCTATCCCAGTCTCTCTTTCTATCGCAGACTCTATTCCAGACTCTGTATCCCAGTTTCTATATCCCAGACTCTATCCCAGTCTATCTAACCCAGTCTCTATTGTAATCTCTCTCTATATCCCAGTCTCTATCCCAGTCTCCTGATCCCAGTCTCCCGATCCCAGTCTCCCTATCCCAGTCTCCCTATCCCAGTCCCTCTGTCCCAGTCTCCCTATCCCAGTCCCTCTGTCCCAGTCCCTCTGTCCCAGTCTCCCTCCCTATCCCAGACTCTATCCCAGTCTCCCTATCCCAGTCCCTCTGTCCCAGTCTCCCTATCCCAGTCTCCCTCCCTATCCCAGACTCTATCCCAGTGTCTCCCTCACCATGCGGTTATACTAACGGTTGCAGTGTCAGCTGTTTGTGGAGCCTGCCTTACTTGTACTCTCGGAATGTCGAGCCAGGACAGTGTTGTCGGAAACATCCAGCAGGATGGCGATGTCCAGAGCGGGCCGTGGAGGGGGAGGATCTTTGGGAGCTTTTGGGTCAAAGACCAGGCTGGTCTTGGACTTCTTGGTCTTACTTGCTGCTTTGTCAGGGTCAACCCCAGTCAGCCACTTCTCCAGCAGTTTGGCTTGGTGAACAGTCACTGGGAATCCATCCAGAATCCAGCCACAATCCACCGGCAGAGTGCTGCAAGAAAACCAGGAGGCCAGGTGATGTTGCTGCTGAAGGGTCAGTGCACAGTCTGTCAAGGGAAGCTCACACGTTTATCACAGGATAGTTTAATGTAACTGGACACCCCACAAGGAACACTCATCAATTTATTACAGAAACATGGAAACCTCATGCAAAGTAAAACCTTGGGAACCTGCAAGCTTTCCGTTTTAGCCTTTTCCTCCACATACCCAGTAATGGAGAAGGACACCAGGCACCTGCAATGATGCTACTTACCGTATACACTCAACAATAATCTCCACCAGCAACTCGTCTGGAACACTGCTCCCTTTCCTCAGAAACTTGGAGGCTCTCGCTCCCAACTCAGCCCTGATACTCAGCTGAAAGTAAAATAAACAGTCAATGTCCACAAACTGGAGAGAGAAAAAGTGCAAAACCCAGACACAGTACATAAATCACTGACCCTCACTGGGGTACAGTCCCACACACACTGACCCTCACTGGGGTACAGTCCCACACACACTGACTCTCACTGGGGTACAGTCCACACATGCACTGACCCTCACTGGGGACTGTCCCCACACGCACTGACCCTCACTGGAGTACTGTCCCCACACACACTGACTCTCACTGGGGTACAGTCCCCACACACACTGACTCTCACTGGGGTACAGTCCCACACACACTGACCCTCACTGAGGTACAGTCCCCACACACACTGACCCTCACTGGAGTACAGTCCCACACACACACTGACTCTCACTGGGGTACAGTCCCACACACACTGACCCTCACTGAGGTACAGTCC
>NW_025212541.1:0-941 GCF_004010195.1 Chiloscyllium plagiosum | reverse complement strand
CACTGGGGTACTGTCCCCACACACACTGACACTCACTGGGGTACAGTCCCAAACTGACAGATTCCCACTTGGGTACAGTCACACACACACAGACTCTCACTGGGGTACAGTCCCCACACACACTGACCCTCACTGAGGTACAGTCCCAACACACACTGACTCTCACTGTGGTACAGTCCCCCCACACACTGACTCTCACTGGGGTACAGTCCCCACACACGCTGAATCTCACTGAGGTACAGTCCCACACACACTGACTCTCACTGGGGTACAGTCCCCACACACGCTGACTCTCACTGAGGTACAGTCCCACACACGCTGACTCTCACTGGGGTACAGTCCCACACACACTGACTCTCACTGGGGTACAGTCCCACACACACTGACCCTCACTGGGGTACAGTCCCCACACACACTGACTCTCACTGGGGTACAGTCCCACACACACTGACGCTCACTGGGGTACAGTCCCTACACACAGACCCACACTAGGGTACAGTCCCCACATACACTGACGCTCACTGGGGTACAGTCCCACACACACAGACTCTCACTGGGGTACAGTCCCCACACACACTGACGCTCAGTGGGGTACAGTCCCACACACACAGACTCTCACTGGGGTACAGTCCCCACACACACTGACCGTATCCGGGGTACAGTCCCACACACACAGACTCTCACTGGGGTACAGTCCCACACACACTGACTCTCACTGGGGTCCAGTCCCACACAGACTCTTATTGGGGTACAGCCCCACACACACAGACTCTCACTGGGGTACAGTCCCAAACTGACAGATTCCCACTGAGGTACAGTCCCAAACACACTGCCGCTCACTGGTGTACAGCCCCACACACACTGACTCTCACTGGGGTACAGTCCCAAACTGACAGATTCCCACTGAGGTACAGTCCCACACACACAGACTCTCACTGGGG
>NW_025212540.1:16932-27114 GCF_004010195.1 Chiloscyllium plagiosum | reverse complement strand
CCTGTACAGACATAACATGACCTATCAACTACTGTACTCAATGCACTGACCAATACAGGAATGTATACAAAACAGCTTCTTCACTCTCCTATCTACCTGTGATTCAACTTTCAAAGAACTATGAACTTGCACTCCAAGGTCTCTTTGTTCAGCAACAAAACCCATTTGTCTTTCTAAAATGCAGTACCTCACATTTATCTAAATTAAACTCCAACTGCCCACTCCTTGGCTTATTGACCCATCTGAACAAGATCCTGTGTACTCTGAGGTAACCTCCAATTTTGGTGTCATCTGCAAACTTACGAACTATACCTGCTATTTTTACATCCAAATCATTTATGGAAATGATGAAAAGTATTGGGCGGCACGGTGGCACAGTGGTTAGCACTGCTGCCTCACAGCGCCAGAGACCTGGGTTCAATTCCCGCCTCAGGCGACTGACTGTATGGAGTTTGCACATTCTCCCCGTGTCTGGGTTTCCTCCGGGTGCTCCGGTTTCCTCCCACATTCCAAACATGTGCAGGCCAGGTGAATTGGCCATGCTAAATTGTCCGTAGTGTTAGGTAAGGGGTAAATGTAGGGGTATGGGTGGGTTGCGCTTCGGCGGGGCAGTGTGGACTTGTTGGGCCGAAGGGCCTGTTTCCACACTGTAAGTAACCTAATCTAATCAATGGAACCAGCACCGATCCTTATGGCACACCACTGATCACAAGCCTCCAGTCTGAAAAGCAACCCTCCATCAACAACCTCTGTCTTCTACCTTTGAGCCAATTCTGTATCCAAATGGCTAGTTCTCCCTGTATTCCATGAGATCTAACCAGTCCACCATGATGACCCTTGTTAAAGTTCGTGTAGATCACAGCCATTGTTCTGCCCTCATCAATCCTCTTCACACACACAGATTCGTGCCGACTATCCCTAAACAGTCCTTGCCTCTCCCTCCATCAACTTTTCCACCATCAACCAGGCTCACTGGCCTATAGTTCCCTGGCTTTTCCTTACCACCTTTCTTAAACAGTGGCACCCCATTAGCCAACAGTCAGCCTTCCAGCACCTCACCCATGACTATCGATGATACAAATATCTCAGCAAGGGACCCAGCAATCACTTTACTTGCTTCCCACTGATTTATAGGGTATACCCGATCAGGTCCTGGGGATTTATCCACCTTTATGTATTTTGGGATGTCCACTGTAACATGAACGTTTTTCAAGATGTCACCATCTCTTTCCCCACATTCTATATCTTACATGTCCTTCTCCACAGTAAACAGTGACGCAAAATATTTGTTTAGTATCTCCCCAATCTCTTTTAGCTCCACACATAGGCTGCCTTGTTGATCTTTGAGGGGCTCTGTTCTCTCCCCAGTTAATCTTTTATCCTGAATGTATTTATTGAATCTGTTTGGATTCTCCTTAACCCGATTTCAGCGCTATCTCATGTTCTGTTTTTGCCCTCCTGATTTCCCTCTTAAGTATATTCCTACTGCATTTATACTCCAATCAGGATTTACTTGTTCTCTGCTGCCTATACCTGACATATGCTTCCTTCTTTTTCTCAAATAAAACCTCAATTTCTCAAGCCATCCAGTATTCCCTGCACCTACCAGCCTTGCCTTTCACCCGAACAGGAACATGCTGTCTCTGAACTCTCGTTATCTCATGTTTGAAGGCTTCCCATTTTCCAGCCCTGAGTAGCTTTGAGTGTGGTTTTAGAGATACAAACTCAATGGAGCGAAGGGCCATCTCTGTCCTGTATGATGTCATCAGTCTATAATTTGGACCTGCAAGTTCTGATTATTTTTGTGTTTGTTTTGAGAAAATGTGACCGAGTGGAAGTTCCAGCTGTTGGTGCAGTCAGTATCAGCTTCAGTTCTGTATTAGAGTGCTCATTCACAGATAGAATTACCCAAATCAGTCATGTAACTGAATTAACAAGGAAAGCAGAGAGTTAACAGTGTGCAGTACAACAGCTCTCAAAAAGCTCGACAAGATGAGGTATTGAACGACTGAATAAATGGCAGAATGAATGGAGTCCCTGAAAAAAATATCAAAATGATGGGACTAATGATGAGTGAAATATTGCAAGTATTGTTACTTGAAGACAAATGGGAATGATTGTTTGAGATCTAACAGGATCAGATTAATCCAGTCTTTGGGGTATTCAAATACAGACGTAAATCTCAATGGTAAAACATCATTAAAATAAAACTGCTGTCGTAACTTGTTTGTTCAAAATGATGTAAAATACTTGAATATGTAATCATAGTTTCCAAGTGGAGATACCACACAATATAAAATAAAGTCTTTGGAACTGTGACAGCTCCATCTCTGAGAGAATTCTCCGAGGTCAACAGACTGTCAGCAGCAGGAAGGGAAAGGTTGTGTCACAAACAAGGAAATGCATCTTCTCAGGGAAAGGATCGAGAGAGTGTTTGAGACCATTCTGGGTGTCGTTGGTATTCCTGGTAAGTCTTGTAACAACTTAACTTATATAAATCTCTGCATGGAATCATCCTTATTTCTCCCGACCACTGATAATTGTTATATTTCCATTTAGCAAGACAAATACTGAAGACAGTTGATAGTGTCCTCACTGACTGAGTATAAAGTAAATAGATTGTCAGTTCGGAGGCTCCTCAGTAAAGTGCAGCATTGTGTGTTTCCCGATACTGTGCAGAATGGGTTTACACTGAGGCCACATTGATGGGGTTTGGCTGAGCACCGGCCTTGGCTGGTCTAGAAAGTGTTTCGGAAGACCACCCTCTCTCTGTGGTAGTTCACAGCCTGCTATCGGTCAGATGGGTTTCTCAACAACCCACCTCTCAGTGACACCTGGTGTTTCCCATTCCTTGATGGAAAGGGATTGTGTTGGTGGATCTTGTTCAGCAGCTCGCTCCAAATGGGAGCCCAGATACAGCAGGGCAATGGGTGGGTTCAGCAGCTCTTTAGGAATTAAGAGAGAGTGGGAACTGCAGATAGAGCATGCTGCTGGAAAAGGCACAGCAGGTCAGGTTGCATCTCAGGAGCAGGTGAAATTGACTGCTGCCAATCCAACACGACCCTGATATATGACTGTGTTTCTGTGAGTAATCTGCTCCTCATGTTCTTCCCTATGTCCTTTAAAAGAGCAAATGATTCATTGAGAGAGATTCTTTAAATTTCATATAACATGGAATAACAATTATCTTTGTATCGTCACTTACAGTCTGGGCTCAGGCACAGAAAATGTTTCATTAATAACTTTCAATCTATTTTTTCCTTTCTCTTACAGTTAGTCTAGTGGTGATTATAATCTTAGCTTGGGACAAAAGTGGCCTTTCTACGTGCAGCACTCGCTATCTTGTGGCCATGACAACGTCAGATCTACTGTTCATTGTTTTTTATATCATCCTTCACCGATTTCGACAGTATTATTATCCACTGTGTTTCCTGCACATCACTCCTGTTTGTGGTGTTTGCTATGCACTCAGCCGCTTGGCCGTTGATTGTTCTGTGTGGTTCACCATTGCTTCATCGTTTGATCAATTTATCACCATTTGTTTACATGAAATGAAAACGAAGTATTGCACAGAGAAAGCTGCCATGAAGGTTCTCACAACAATCTGCATCTTCTTTTGTTTAAAGAACATTCCCAACTCCTTTGTGTATAAACCTGGAACAACGATCAACAATGTTCCATGGTACTGTTATATCACGTACAGTTATCTTTATGATCCTCGGTGGACAAGTTTTAGATACTTTGGGACTTTTTAACACCAATGTTCCCATTCACTTTTATTCTCTTTATCAACATTCTGACTGTCAGACATATCTTCGAGGCCATTAAGGTGCGGAAGGAACTGAGAGGTCAGAGAAAAACACAGAATGATCCAGAGGTAGAGAGCAGGAAGAATTCTGTGATTTTACTCTTTGCCATTTCTGCCAGCTTCATACTTCTCTGGTTGTTACATATTTTATATTTCTTTAATGTTGGTTATTCCTTGGATAAAGTTTCTTTGAGTCTATTTGCTCAGATTGGATTCATGCTGAGGAACTTAAGTTGCTGCACAAATGCCCTTATTTATGTGGTGACACAGAAACATTTCAGAGACCAGTTAAAGTACGCCATGACATACCCAGTTAGAACAATAATTCAATTGGTGAATCAATCCAAGTAACTCAGAGCCAACATTAGGTGCAGCAGAGAACGGAACGAGGAGTCCACGTGAGGAATGGACCGAAAGGAGAAGGAGGAGCAGCAACATGATAACACTCCTTTCCTCATGGGCAAGGAATGACTCCATATGAGGGGCAAAATGACAGAGACTGGAGGTGTAAAGCCAGTGTAAAGTGCTGTCAGCAATGAGCAACAATTAGTAGGAAGTGGATCAACACAAGCAAAACCAAAAGAGGAATTAGATATACACAAAAGCGACATTTACCCAAGTAATCCATTCTCAGTGAGTGAATTGGGTAGAAAAATAAATGATGTGGAGGAAGGTGTAATCATTCACTGCAGGCCAGAGAGGGAAATGCAATGACAGGCCCCTGTCCACTCTTCCTCACTGAATACTCTGAGCAACACATCTGGGCAAATTAAAACCCACAAGAAGTTTCCTGTTAGAAAGAGGAAAGAACACACTGTAAGGATTCCTTGTCTTTTGATTGCACATTTATTTTCAACAGTAATTTACTTTGTTTCTATTCAATTCCTCACTTTGATACCTGGTCATCACAAGTTGAGATTTTCACATTGATCAGTAGGGAAAGCCAAAGACAAAAGGAATTTGATCAGTTTGTGAATTCATGTGGTTTTCATTCCAAGACAATAAAATGCAGAGTAGGCGGAGACAAAGGTAGTCTAAACGAAACTATTTTTTGGCATCATTCCTTTTCTTTATTTGTTCCTTTCCATGAACCAGCTGATGCGTTGCCGGGGGAATCCAAGCCCAACCAGAGGGATTTCTGAACTCCCTCCCTGCACCCACCCAATGACCCAGCTCCCTCCCGATTTCAGATGCTCCTTCAAATCTACCTCTTGTCACCTGACTGAATATTACCTTCAGTGAATCAACATGAACTCTGTTTAGTTTATCATGATAAAGGTCTTTTTAACTATGTTTGGGGACTGTGTTGTGGTAAAGTGCACGATGATGGTGCTATCGTGGTTAGTGTAGCTGTCTTCCAAGCTGGTGACCTGGGTTAGATTCCTGACAATCGCAATGATATTTGTCACATTGATCAATAGGAAACCCCAAAGACAAAAAGAATTTGATCAGTTTGAAAATACATTTGGTTTTTATTCCAAGACAATAAAATGCAAAGCAGGAGAAGACAAAGCTGAACATATGTTGCTGGATAAGCGCAGCAGGTCAAGCAACATCCAGGGAACAGGAGAATCGACGTTTCGGGCATAAGCCCTTCTTCAGGAAGAAGAGGGCTTATGCCCGAATCCGGCCCCCCTCACCACCCTCAATTTTGGACACCTCACCACCCTCAATTTTGGACACTCTCCACCCCACCCCCCCACAGTAAATGTAGCCCCTGTCCCCCTCCATGGCCCCTGTCTAATTGCCCTCCCTGTGCAGCTCCTTCTTCCCTGAACTGTCCCTCTGTAGTTCCTCCATTATACACAGACTGGTCTCCCTGTAGAATTTTGTCAAAGACTTTACTAAAGGCCAAGCAAACAACATCTACCACTCTGTCCTTATCAATCATTTTGGTTACTACTAAAAACAAACCCAGTCAAGTGTGTGAGACAGGATTTTCCTCACACTCAACATCTCTAATCAATTCTTTCCTCTCCACCCTGTGTAAATCCTATCTTTCTGAATCACCAACAACAACTACCCACCACCGAAGTGAGACTGACAGGTTGATAGTTCCCAGGCTTCTCCTCACATCCCTTCTTAAACAATGGCACAGTAACTACACCCCAGTGCTCCAGTTCTTCACCTGTATTTTTAGATGATACAAATATTTCTGCTCAGGGCCCTGCAATCTTCTCTCTAACTTCCCACAATGTCCTGGGATACACTTGATCAGGTCCTGGAGATTTATCTATTTTTATGTTTTTTAAGATCTCCAGCACTTCCTCTTCTGTTTTCTGTGAACTGTTTCCAAAACATCAATATTTATTTCCCTGATTTCTCTCACTTTCATTTCTTTCCCAACAGTAAAAACTGATGCGAAATATTCATTTATATCTCTCCCATCTCTTGAGGTTCAACACAAAGACAACCTCATTGGTCTTTAAGGGGTCCTACTCTCTCTCCAGTTGCTCCCTCACTCTTAATGTATTTATAGAATCTCTTTGGATAATCTTTGCCTTATCTGCCAAGGGTATCTCATAGCTCCTCTTTGCCTTCCTCATTTGCTTCTGAAGAATGTCCCTACACACTTTATACTCTTCAAGACATTCAGTTGATCCCACTTGTCTATCTAATAGATGATTATATTTAATTCTGACTTATACTTCAGCATCTTTATTCATCCATTGTTCCCTAACCTTACCAGCCTTGCCTTTCACTCTAACAGGAACAGAATATTTCTGGACTCTTCTGATCTCACTTTTGAAGGCCTCCCACTTGTCAGTCATCCTTTTACCCTGTGATCAGTCTGCTCCAATCAAGTTTTGAAAGTTCTTATTTCTTATCCTAAAAATTAGCCTTATTCCAATTAAGAACATGTCGAAGTGGGTGCTATAGAGGCTGGAGATCAGAGTCAAGATTAGAGTGGTGCTGGAAAAGCACAGCAGGTCAGACAGCATCCAAGGAGCAGGAAAATCGACATTTCAGACAAAAGCGCTTCATCAGGATAGCATTTGCCCAACGCATCGATTTTCCTGCTCTTCGGATGCTGCGTGACCTGCTGTGCTTTTCCAGCACCACTCTAATCTTCCCTGATTAACACATCAGTCACTTGCCCAGCCTTATTTCCCAAGAGAAGTTTATGTTTTGATCTGTCTCTAGTGGGAACATTTATATATTGATCAAGAAAATGTTCTTGCAATTGAACAAATTCTTCAACATCAAAACCTTTAACACCATGGCAGTCTGAATCAACGTTTGTAAAATTAAAATCCCCTGCTATTGCAACCTTATTATTCTTATATATATTTGAGATCTCTCTACATATTTGCTTCTCAATTGCCCTCTGACTATTGGGGAGCTGATAGTTCAATTTCTTCAAGTGATTATCCCTTTTGTATTTCTAATTTCAACCCATATATTTTCACTGAATGATCCCTCAGGAATATCTTCCCTAATTACAAGAGTAATATTTTCCTTAATCAAAAATGCCAGTCCTTCCCCTGCCTTGCCTCTTTCTGTCCTTCCTGTACCATCTAAAACCCAGAGCATTGATCTGCCAGTCTTTTCCATTCCTCAGCCATGTTTCTGTGATAGCGATGACATCCCAGGCCCATGTTCGCTTACATTGGCCTTATCCGTAAGATAAGGATCAGCCTTATCCATAAGATAAGGATCAGCCTTATCCATAAGATAAGGATCAGCCTTTTCCCTGAGACCTCCTGCTTTTAAATAAATGCAGTTTATATATTCAGTGTTCCTTTGTTCTCAAACGTGTTCCTGTTTGTATGTTCTGAATAACTTGCTGTTTTTTGATTCCGAACCATTGTCATCTTTCTTTCAATTTTCATTGTCGCAGGAGAGTTCCTGGAAAAATGTATTCTTTTAAGTCTTGACAAACCCATTTAACATAAGATTCACTGCTCACTCCCAAGATATGATGACCACTTGTATTTTTTTTCTCATTCAACAATATCCAAAATGGAATATCTGTCTGAGGGAGGAATAGCCATGGGAGACTTCTAAACCACCTTCAGACCTTTATTGACGGACAAGTGTCTATTGAAATGATCCTGCTGTGTAATCACTTCACTAAATCTCTTTGATATCACACTCAATATCTCATCAGTAACATTAATCCAAAAAAGAAGACGCTCTCAGTAGCACCTTAAATGTTAAATTAAAATTAAAGGATTAGAATTCATTTAAAATGTTGTCTAATCATAACCACGAGTGGGCACGGGGCTTTAGGCTTTGTGAGTGTAAGCTGGTTGGATCCAGGCAGTTATGAAGAACTAAAGAGAAATGTTGTTCGTAACAATCTGTCAGTCTTTCAGAGGCATGGCCTACATACATAGCATCACCAATATCCAGGCACATTTGGGCACTTTGTTTTCAACAGATTTCAGTCTGAAAATTGAACCAAATGAATGGGTGGGCCTGTGTGTATTGGACAATCAAAATGGACATGGTTAGTATTGAAGAACAATCATTGGACACGAAAGGTTAACTCTGGTTTCTCTTCACAGATGCTGCTGAGCTTTTCCAGCAATATTTGTTTCGTTTCTGATTTAAAGCATCTGCAATTTTATTTTTGGATATGGTCAAAAGATTTATGACCTTCAATGATTATCCTTTATTGTTAATGGTCAAGACAATCTGGAAATCATTGACATTCTGGCTCGAGTCACACACAAGGATGTTGGTTGGGATTATGCTGGACACCAATTTTGATGCACAATTCTGTTTGGACCCTGAAGTTGTGGAACTGACATGTACTCGATATGGTTGATGAGGGATTCAATACAAGACCCCATGTGCCTCAGTATTCTGTCACATTTGTAACACCTTCATTAAGGATCTGGTCCAGTGTGCAGAATTACAGAGCCTTTATTGGTCAGTGCATTGAGTGTAGGAGTGTGGCTGTGCCTGACATTGGTTAGACCACTTTGGGAATTCTACATTCCATTCTGGTCTCCCTGCTATAAGAAAGATGTTGTTCAACTTGAAATGTTGCAGAAAAGACTTATAAGGATGTTGCTGGGGCTCAAGGGTTTGAGCTATCGAAGGCTGAAGGGTGACCTCACAGATGTTTGTTAAATCATGAAGGGCATGGGGTAGGGTGAATAGCCAAGGTCTTTTCTCCAGGGAAGAGGAGTTCTAAACTAGAGCGGATCAGTTTAAGTTGAGATGGGAAAATTTAAGAGGCAACTAAGGGGCAACTTTCCTCATACAGAAGTTGGTGCGTGCATGGAATGAGCTGCCAGAGGAAGTGGTGGAGGCTGGTACACTTACAGCATTTGAAAGGTATCCAGATGGGTATATGAATAGGAAGGGTTTCAAGGGATATGGGCTAACCACTGGCAAATGGGACTAGATCTGTTGAGGGTGAATGGGTTTAATGGAAGGGTCTGTTTCAGTGCTCTACAAGTCTATGACAATTTAACTCTAAGTCATCAGCACGGAAAAAACTGTGAGACATGGTTTTGGCAGATCATTTGCCTAAATGTTGAGCAGTGTTTAGATCAGCCCTGGGCCAATGCTTAGTTCATCTGCTCCATGCACTTCCTAGTTTTAATAGGATCATAGTGTCACAGAGATGTACAGCATGGAAACAGACCTTTTGGCTCAACCCATCCATGCTGACCAGATATCCTAAATTAATCTCGTCCCATTCACCAGCATTCGGCCCACATCCCTCTAAACCCTTCCTATTAATATACCCATCTAGGTGCCTTTTAAATGTTGCAATTGTGCATGCTTTCACCATTTCCTCTGGCAGCTCTTTCCATACCCACATCACCCTCTGCAAGAAGAAAACTGTCCCTTCGGTCGCTTATAAATCTTTCCCCTCTAATCTTAAACCTCTGCCTTCTAGTCTTGGATTGCACTTTCCTGGATAATAGATGTTGGCTATTAATCCCATCCCTGCCACTCATAATTTTATAAATCTTATCAGGTCACCCCTCAGACTCCGACGCTCCAGGGAAAATAGTCTCAGCCTATTCAGACCCTCCAACAGCTCAAACCCCTCAATTGTGGCAACATCCTTGAAAACCTTTTCTGAACCCTTTTAAGTTTCACATCATCCTTCCTGTAGGAGGGAGACCAGAATTGAATGCAGTCTTCCAATAGTGGGTGCATCAATGTCCTTCACAGAAACAACATGACCTCCCCACTCCCATACTCAATGCACTGACCAATAAAAGCAAGGCCCTGCAGAGAAAAGAGAGTGGGAGCGGGCGGTGTGAGGGAGAGAGAGAGTGGGAGCGGGCGGTGTGAGGGAGAGAGAGAGTAGGAGCGGGCAGTGTGAGGGAGAGAGAGAGTGGGAGCGGGCAGTGTGAGGGAGAGAGAGAGTGGGAGCGGAGTATGAGTGGAGAGAGGAATGGGAG
>NW_025212540.1:13585-15572 GCF_004010195.1 Chiloscyllium plagiosum | reverse complement strand
AGTGTGAGGGAGAGAGAGAGTGGGAGCGGGCAGTGTGAGGGAGAGAGAGAGTGGGAGCGGGCAGTGTGAGGGAGAGAGAGAGTGGGAGCGGGCAGTGTGAGGGAGAGAGAGAGTGGGAGCGCCAGTGTGAGGGAGAGAGAGAGTGGGAGCGCCAGTGTGAGGGAGAGAGAGAGTGGGAGCGCCAGTGTGAGGGAGAGAGAGAGTGGGAGCGGGCAGTGTGAGGGAGAGAGAGAGTGGGAGCGGGCAGTGTGAGGGAGAGAGAGAGTGGGAGCGGGCAGTGTGAGGGAGAGAGAGAGTGGGAGCGGGCAGTGTGAGGGAGAGAGAGAGTGGGAGCGGGCAGTGTGAGGGAGAGAGAGAGTGGGAGCGGGCAGTGTGAGGGAGAGAGAGAGTGGGAGCGGGCAGTGTGAGGGAGAGAGAGAGTGGGAGCGGGCGGTGTGAGGGAGAGAGAGAGTGGGAGCGGCAGTGTGAAGGAGAGAGAGAGTGGGAGCGAGCAGTGTGAGGGAGAGAGAGAGTGGGAGCGGGCAGTGTGAGGGAGAGAGAGAGTGGGAGCGGCAGTGTGAAGGTGAGAGAATGTGGGACCCGGCAGTGTGAGGGAGAGAGTGAGCAAGTTATCCAAGATTACAAAACAGGCACCTTCAGTCCGTCTGCTCCAGGCTGGCCATATTTCTTTTCCCTCTCTCTCCTTCTGGCATTTTTTCCCTTCCCTTCTGGAGTTCTGGCAAGAGGCAGCAGTGGTGATGCATTGTGGGAAGTGTGCCAGCGGCCGTGGGTCCTGATGGCTGTCAGATGGCCATCTGGGGCGTGGATGTGGCTATGGGCCCAAGCGTAACATGGTCAGACCAACCCCAAAATGTCGATGAGGGAGATACTCCCCACCCCTACCCCCAGCATCTGCAGTATCGAGAGCAGGGAGATGGAGGTTTCCCAAACAGCGGGCCCAAGCAAAGGGGATCGAGCCTTCACAGGGAGTGCACTTCAGAAACACTGGGCAACTTTTACTGTTATTCCTTCATTGTTCCACTTTACAATACGAAGGACTATAATGTTAACATTTACATTTATTTCTTGATTTTTCTATTTATACTAAAAAACACAGTAATGCTTTCCTTCTAACTGAATTTTTGCATATCTACGTATACCTATATTTTGTATTGAGGTACCTTTGGATTGAGATGGCGCTGTGTTTGATGACATTGCACACATTTCACTGTACTCCTGTACTCGGGAACACGTGACAATGAAGTTTATGTCAAAATCTAAATACCAAACACCTTCTTTACTCCCCTGTCTACCTGTGACTCCACTTTCAAACATCTGTGGACCAGCAGCCAAAGGTCTCTTTGTTCGGCAACGCTACCCAGGACCATTAAGTGCATATGTTAAGTGCCCTGTTGCGTCTCCAAAATGCAGCACCTCTCATTTATGTAAATTAAACTCCATCTGCCACTCCTCAGCCCAGTAACCCATCTGATCAAAGTCTAGTGATACTCTGAGAGCATCTTCGCCGCTGTCCACTCCATCTCCAATTTCGGTGTCTTCTGCAAATATACTAACTATACCTCCAGTGGTCACATTCAAATCGTTTATATAAATGACAAAAAGCGATGGACCCAGTTTCGATCACTGTGTCACACCGTTGGTTACAGGTCTCTAGTCTGGAAAGCAACCATCCATCACCACCCTCTGTCTCCAACCTTCTCTGTCCAAATGACTAGTTCTCCTTGGTTTCCATGTGACCTAATCTACCATGCAGAACTTTGTTGAAAGTCTTACCGAAGTACTTACAGATCACATTCACCCATCTGCCTTCATCAATCTTGATTTGGAGACGCCAGTGTTGGACTGGGGTGAACAAAGTTAAAAATCACACAACACCAGGTTATCGTACAACAGGTTTATTTGGAAGCACTAGCTTTCGGAGCTCTGCTCCTTCTTCAGGTGATAGTGGAATATAAGATCGTAAGACACAGAATTTATCGCAAAGGTT
>NW_025212540.1:11424-13043 GCF_004010195.1 Chiloscyllium plagiosum | reverse complement strand
TTGGCTGGGTCACATGGTGGTATTCATGTTGACCCTCTGACACATCTTGCAGCATTCACCGTGACGGTGTTGTATGGCATTGTCCTGAAAGCCGGGCAGTTTGCTGCGAATAATCATCTGTTTCAGGTTTGATGGTTGTTTCAAGGTGAGAAGTGGAGGTGAAGGGAAGGGCTTGATGAGGTGCTCATCCTCGTTGATAATGTGTTGCAGGCTGTGAAGAACATGTTGTAGTCTTTCGGTTCCTGGGCAATGAAGAGCACCCTGTTGGTTGCTGCCCGTGTCCGTCTCCTGAGGAGGTCATTACAGTTTCTCACTGTGGCACGTCGGAACTGGTGGTCGATGAGTTGAGCATCATATCCTTTTATGAAGGTATCCTTGAGTACTTCCAAGAGTCTCTCACGTTCCTCCTCATCTGAACAGGTCCTGTTTGTGTACAGGGTTTGTCCATAGGGAATGACTGTTTTAATATATTTCGGGTGGAAGCTAGAAAAGTGTAGTATTTTGAGGTTATTCATGGGTTTGCACTACATTGAGGCACTGAGATGCCCATCTGTGATGGAGATTCTTGTGTGCAAGAATGAGACAGATACTAAAGAGTAGTCTGTGGTGAGTTTGATGATGGGATGAAATCATTGATATCACTGTGTAGTTGTTTCAGTGACTCCTCACCATGGGGCAGTGGAAGGAAAGGTCAGCAATATACCTGCTGTATAGTGTTGGTTGGAGGTCCTGTGGTAGAGAAGTCTTGTTCAAACCTGCACTCAAGGATGCCCTCATAAGAACCAGGTACGATGCTCAACTCATCAACCACCAGTTCTGACATACTACAGCGAGAAACCATAATGACCTCCTCAGGAGACAGACACAGGCTGCAACAGACAGGGTACCCTTCATTGTCCAGTACTTCCCAGGAGCCAAACGACTGCGCCATGTTGTTCACTGCCTGTGACACGTTATCAATGAGGATGAGCACCTCACCAAGACTTTCCCCACGCCTCCACTTCTCACCTTCAACCAACCACCAAAACATCCAAAGAGATACTTTCAGTAAAAAGGAGAAAGAATAACTAGAGAGAGAATAGGTCTCCTTAAGGACCGAAATGGATATGTATGTGTGGAACCACAGGAGGTGGGTGAGGTTCTCAATGAATATTTCTCCTCTGGGTTTACCGTGGAGAAAGACATGAAGATTGGGAACTTGAGGAAGTTAGTAGTTACATTTTGGGATAGTCTGTATCACAGTAGAGGAGGTGTTGGGTATATTAGAATGTATGAAGGTGGATAAATCTCCTGGTTCTGACCAATATATTCAAGAGCACTGCAAAAGGCTGGAGAAAACGTTATGGGGGCCTGTGAATATAATCCCAGTCTACTCAGTCTCTCCTCAGAAGCCAAACCCCTCAACTCTGAAATCAACCGAGTGAACCTCCTCTGTACCCCCTCCAGTGCCAGTCCATCCTTTCACAAGGAGAGCAAAACTGCATGCAGTACTCCAACTGTGCCCTCACCAGCATCCTATACAGCTGCAACATAATCTCTCTGCTTTTAAACTCAATCCCTTTAGCAATGAAGGACAAAATTCCATTTGTCTTATTAATAGCCTGTTCCACCTGGAGACC
>NW_025212540.1:10353-11185 GCF_004010195.1 Chiloscyllium plagiosum | reverse complement strand
ATCTTGCAGACCGGCATGGTGGTCTCTCAGCCGTGCTTGGCAAACTCTCAGCCTGCATGGTGATCTCTCCGCCAAGCGCAGTAATCTCTCTGCCCACCATGGCCACCTCTCAGCCCAACAAGGTGATGTCTCAGCTCAGCTGGTGATACCTCGGCCCAGCTGGTGATCTCTAGGCCCAGTGTGGTGACCTCTCAGCCCACCACGATAATCTCTTGACCCAGCATGGTGATCTCTCAGCCCAGTGTGATAATCTTTCAGCCCACGTGGTGATCTGTCAGCCCTGCAAGGTGATCTCTTCGCCCGGCACAATGATCTCTCGGACAGGCATAGGAATCTCTCAGCCTGGCAGGACTATCTCTTGAATTGGCGTGGTGATTATCAGCCTGGCACGATGATCTTTCAGACCGAACGTGGTGATCTCTCAGCCTGGCACGATGATCTTTCAGACCGAACGTGGTGATCTCTCAGCCTGGCACGATGATCTTTCGGACCGAACGTGGTGATTTCCCAGCCTGGCACGATGATAACGGTCTTTGGCGATAATGGTCATGATGACGCCAACGGTCCTTTTGCAGCAGAGAGCGGCGGGAGCTGGGCGGAAGTGAAGTCGGAGCGTAGAGCTGGTTGGGAAGGTAAGTGATTGTTATTTGAGTGGAGAAGGAACCCGACACACTACACATGTAGTGTCTCCCACCCTCCCTCCTCCTCTAACCTAAAAAAAAGGACTCAGTCGGCTGAACAGGTAAGCTACTTAGTGTTCTTGTTTTGGAGACTAAGTGTAGAGTTATGGCAGCACAGGCAGTGGAATATTCCTCCTGCAGGATGTTTGAGG
>NW_025212540.1:8364-10272 GCF_004010195.1 Chiloscyllium plagiosum | reverse complement strand
CTACAGGGACATAGTTACGCCAGAGAACAGAGGTAGGTGGTTAACAGTTAGAGGTGGGAAGGGGAGGAAGCAGGCAGTGCAGGGGATCCCCTGTGGTCATTCCCCTAAACAATAAGAATACTGCTTTGGATACTGTTGGGGGGGACAGCCCAGCAAGGGTAAGCTGCAGTGACCGGGTCTCTGGCACAATGTCCAGCTCAGAGGCTCAGAAGGGAAAGGGGGAGAGGAGGAGAGCGCTAGTTATAGGAGACTCTATAGTTAGAGGGACAGACAGGTGGTTCTGTGGGCATGGGCGAGACTCTCGAATGGTTTGTTGCCTCCCGGGTGCCAGGGTCCGAGACGTCTCGGACTGTGTCTTCAGAATCCTTAAGGGGGAGGGTGTGCAGCCAGAAGTCGTGGTGCACGTTGGCACCAACGACCTAGGTAGGAAGAGGGGTGGGGAGGTCATTCAGGAGCTCAGGGAGTCAGGCTGGAAGCTAAAAGCTAGGACGGACAGAGTCGTCATCTCTGGGTTGTTGCCAGTTCCACGTGAGAGTGAGGCAAGGAATAGAGAGAGAGTGCAGTTGAACACGTGGCTGTAAGGATGGTGTAGGAGGGAGGGCTTCAGGTATTTGGACAATTGGACTGCATTCTGGGAAGGTGGGACCTGTACTAGCAGGACGGGTTGCACCTGAACCAGAAGGGCATCAATATCCTGGGAGGTAGGTTTGCTAGCACTCTTCGGGGGGGTTTAAACTAATTTGGCACGAGGCTGGGATCCGGACTTGTAGTCCAGCAAGTAGGTTAGCTGTTTTTCAGGGTGTCCAAGAATGTAGGGAGGCTGTGAAGAAGGTAACACTGACCGGAAATACTTGCGGACACACTTCAACGCAAGGAGGATCAGAAATAAGGTGGGTGAACTTAAGGCGTGGATCGGTACTTGGGACTACGATGTTGTGGCCATCACGGAAGCGTGGATAGAAGAGGGACAGGAATGGTTGTTGGAGGTTCCTGGTTACAGATGCTTTAGTAAGATTAGGGAGGGTGGTAAAAAAGGAGGGGGGGTGGTGTTGCTAATCAGAAATGGTATAACAGCTGCAGAAAGGCAGTTCGAGGGGGATCTGCCTTTAGAGGTCGTATGGGCTGAAGTCAGAAATAGGAAAGGTGCAGTCACCTTGTTTACTATAGGTCCTCCAATAGCAGCAGAGATGTAGAGAAACAGATTGGGAAACAGATTTTGGAAAGATGCAGAAGCCACAGGGTAGTAGTCATGGGCGATTTCAACTTCCCAAATATTGATTGGAAGCTCTTTAGATCAAGTAGATTGGATGGGGCGGTGTTTGTGCAGTGTGTCCAGGAAGCTTTTCTAACTCAGTATGTCGATTGTCCAACCAGAGGGGAGGCCGTATTGGATTTGGTAGTTGGTAATGAACCGTGACAAATGATGCGCATGTTAGTGGGTGAACATTTTGGTGATGGTGACCACAATTCTGTGACTTTCACCTTGGTTTTGTAGAGAGATAGGTGCGTGCAACAGGGCAGGGTTTACAATTGGGGGAAGGGTAAATACGATGCTGCAAGACAGGATCTGAGGAGCATAAGTTGGGAGCACAGTCTGTCAGGGAAGGATGTCGTGGAAATGTGGAACTTTTTCAAGGAACAGATACGATGTGTCCTTGATATGTATGTACCTGTCAGGCAAGAAAGAGATGGAATTGTGAGGGAACCTTGGTTGGCGAGGGAGGTTGAATGTCTTGTAAAGAGGAAGAAGGAGGCTTACATAAGGTTGAGGAAACAAGGTTCAGACAGAGCGTTGGAGGGATACAGGGTAGCCAAGAGGGAGTTGAAGAAAGAGATTAGGAGAGCTAAGAGAGGGCATGAAAAATCTTTGGCGGGTAGGATCAAGGATAACCCCAAGGCATTTTATGC
>NW_025212540.1:3128-5256 GCF_004010195.1 Chiloscyllium plagiosum | reverse complement strand
CTGTAAGAATAAAAATTGTTTAATTTTTAAGTTTTTTTTCTACCTTCTTAAGATTCTGTGCCGAGGTACTTTTACCTAAAATGGTGCATTCTGTGACATTATACACTTTTCTTGTACCTTTGTACTGAGTACACATGACAATAAAATCAAAATCAAATTACAAACAAAAAAAGAGTTGTAATAACTATTGGAAAACTTAGCAGGATAATGGGTTATTTATCTCATAAACAGCAACTGCTCCGATAGAGTAACATCCCATAAACACATCCTTGGCGCAGGCAAATTCAGTAAAATAGATTGTCTCACATGCAATTCTGGACAAGGACTGTAATAGAGTTGTTCAAGATTACATTTACTTTCAGTGTTCTGGAAACAGTTCAATATTTATTTATCCCTTTAGATCTTTTCTATTCATGTCCCTGTCCAAATGTCTCCGAGATGTTGTAATTGTACCTGCCTGGACCACTTTCTCTGGCAGCCCATGCCATACACACACCCCCCTTCTGCATGAAAATGTTACCCCTCAGGTCCCTTTTACATCTTTCCCCTCTCACCTTCAACCTGTGCCATCTGGTTTTGGACTCCTCTGCCCTGGAGAAAAGGCCCTGGATGTTCATCCTATCTCTGGCCCTTCATGATTTTATAAAGCTCTGCACAAGAAGCTGTGTAAGATATTGTTGCATTTTGCCAGTGAGGATATATACGCAGGGCAGAAGATGAAAGCCTGATTATCAGGAAACAGAGAATCAGAATAAATGGTTCCGTTTCAGACTGGTAACTAATGGAGTGTCACAGGGATCAATGCTGTGACCTCAACTATTTACAATCACATTAAACTACTGGGTTGAGCAAATGGGAAGGAAAAGGAACCTGGATAATAATGTGGCTGTGGCATGAGGTTGTTCGATTGACAGGAATAACAGAGAGCAGAACATTATTTAAAAAGAGACAGATTAAAGAGGGGGATCTGCCTGTTCTTGGAGAGGGATCACTAAAGAGTAACATACAGGTACATCAAAGAAGTAAGTAGTCAGATGGAATATTGACCTTTAACGTTAGGGAATAATGTATAACAGTTGGGAGGTCTTGTTACAACCGCACAGTCACTGTTTAGACCACACATTGAGTATTGAGTTCAGTTTTAGTTTCTTTTATTAAAAGGATATACTTACATTGGAAACCGTTCAGAGAAGTCTCACTTCCTGGGAGGAAGGGATCCTTGTTTCAAAAACCCAGTGGCACTGAATTAGCAACGTTAACTCTCTTATCCCTCCACAGATGCTGCCAGACCTGCTGCGCTTCTCGAGTGATTTCTTTTTTGTGTGTACCAAGAAGTTTATACATAGAATAATAAATATCCTGGAGTGAGTTACAGACTGGAATCTAATCAAGGGGGTCGGAGTAGCGATCTGACTGGAAAAACACTGGAATTCTGAAAATGTGATTGCACTGACATTTTTAACTCAATAGTATCCAGGGGAGGGTTATTTCCAAAAATAAAACTCAATAATCAAACTTCCATGTGCACTAGTCTGGGAAAGCCACATCTGGGACTGTATCGTCGAAGGTGGGTCTGTATCTCAGTGACCTGGAGCTGTGACCTGGTTACTGCCTTTTCATAGCATCCCTGTTGCAGTGTTTTAAATGCAGGAAGAGCTCACAGAACAAGGAAGAACAAGCCTCCAAGCCTGTGCTGACACATGTTGCCCTTTTATACTAAAACTGTCTTCATTTCCAGGCACTCACCACCCTTTGTGTGAAAAACGTGTCTTGCACATCTCTTTTAAACTTGCCTCCTTTGAACCTGTTTGAACAGGTTTGAACCTGTGCCTTTCGTAATTGACCCCTCCACCCTGGGAAAAGGCCTCATATTTCCACTTCATCCAATGCCATTCACAATCTTATTGGGTCAGCCCTCAATGTACTGCATTCCAGTGAAAACAAAAACCAGTCAATCTAATCTTCCTTCAAAATCCCGCATACCAACGCCACACCCCAGTAAATATTCTGAACCACCCCCCCCCCCAACCCCCCACCCACCCCAAAGCATGAACGTCCTTCTGGTAGTGTGGTGATCCGGACTGGACAAAATATTCCAAGGGTTTAGATCAGAGTGGTGCTGGAAAAG
>NW_025212540.1:0-680 GCF_004010195.1 Chiloscyllium plagiosum | reverse complement strand
TGCCAGCTCACCCCCGATACCATGTGACTTCACCTTTTGTACCAGTCTGCCATGAGGGACCTTGTCAAAGGTTTTACTGAAGTCCATGGAGACAACATCGACTGGTTTTCCCTCATCAATCATCTTCATCATCTCCTCAAAAAAAAACATGGTCAAGTTAGTAAGGCACGACTTCTACCGCACAAAACCCTCGAGTTGACTGTCACTAATACATCAATTTTCTTCTAAATGTGTATAGATCTTGTCCTTGCAAATCTTTTCCAATCATTTCCCTAACACTGACATAAGGCTCACAGGTCTATAATTCCCAGGATTATCCCTGCTACCCTTCTTCAACAAGGGACAACATCAGCTATTCTCCAGTCCTCTGGGACCTCACCTGTGGCCAGAGAGAATACAAAGATGTCTGTCAATGCTGCAGCAATTTGTTCTCTTGTCTCCCTCAATATTCTGGGATTGATCCCATCAGGACCCCGGGACTTATTTACCTTAATACTTTTTAAGACACACAGAATGTCTCCGTGTCCATGTTTAACCTGATGTCATGAGGCTTCATGGGGTCTGGGACATTAATGCTGAGCACTTCCAGAGCACAGCCCTCTTGACTGTATCCCACGGGGCTGTTCCCTCTGCTGGCTCTGTCCTGTCAGTGGGACAGGACCTGCCCTGAGATGGTCATT
>NW_025212539.1:24766-27112 GCF_004010195.1 Chiloscyllium plagiosum | reverse complement strand
TATCGCTTAACTGGGCGATCCTCCATGAATCTTATCTCTAGGTACTGCTGTGATATTTCCCCCAATCAAAACCACCAGCTCTCCTCCTGTTTTGCCTCCTGTTTTATCCTTCCTGTAACATCTGTCCCCTGGAACATTAGGCTGCCAGTCCTGACCCTTCCTCAGCTGTGTCTCTGTAATACCTTTGGTATCCCAGTCCCATGTTCCCATCCATGCTCTGGGTTCATCTGCCTTATCTGTCCGGTCCTTTGCATTGAAACAAATGCAGTTTAATCCATCACTTTTTCCTCATTGCCTGCTATGTTCTTGTCTGCCTTGTCTATTTTTATTGCTCTCTTGAACATCTGTACCAGCCTCAAATTTCTTTCTGGCCTCACGACTGTTGGGGTCACCCCTGCCAGACGATTTTAACTCCTCTCGAGCAGCTCCAGCAACTCTCCGCACCAGGATGTGGGTCCCACTCCCGCTCCCAGTTCAGTTGCCTTCCCCACCCTGTCTATCTGTGCTGACACCTTCAAACATCCAGGGACTTGTCCGCCAACGTCCCTGTGTTCCTCAGTAGTCCAGGAGGACCTACCATTCATGATGGATATCGTTCACTTATTAGACTTCCCACAGTGCATTAACCTCCATCTGCCATTAGTCTGCTTAGTTTATCATCTGATCGATATCAGACTGTAGCCTGAGACCATCCGCCTCATTGTGGACAACACCCTCACCTTTCATGTCATCTCCAAACTTCCTGATGATACCTTTTGCTTTCACATGCGAGATATTAATGACTCCTGTGCAGGTCCCTGTGGTACACCCGCTGGGCAAAGGCTTCCAATGGTGAAAGACACCCTCCACCAATTATGCATACAATTTACCAACTTGCCTTGGATTCCAGGGGCTCTTTCCTTTTGGACCAGCCTTCTATGTGGGACCTTGTCAAAGACCTTAATGTAAACCATGTAAACCACATCATCTCTACTGCCCTCATAAATATCAGAGGACAGTCCTCTACCAAATCCATACAGACAATCCCTAATGTATCCTGTCGTTTTGAATGTTGATTCATCGTGTACATCAGAATTCTTTCCAATAATTCCCCTCCCCCTGCAGTCAGACTATCTGCTCTGTAATTACCGGGCCTATCCCTGCTGCCCTTCTTGAACAAAGGAAACACATTTGCTATCCTCCAGTTATTCAGCACTCCACCTGTGGCCAGCAAAGTATTAAATATATCCACCAGGGTCCCAGCAATCTGCGCCCTTACCTCCCATAAAAGCTTGGTATATATTTTATTCTTACTTGGAATTTCTCCACCTTTTTGCCTGTGAATACATTTATTGTCTCCGCCTTAATGCTCTTAATATGTTCCAGAACCTCACCATCCCAACTGAAATCCCCGGCTTCAATGTCTTTCTCCTGTGTGAATACAGATGGGAAGTATTCCATTAAGACCTCACCTGCTTCCCTGGCTCCATGCACAGATTGTCCCTTTGGTTTCTATCAGGCCCCATTGCTTAGTTGGGCATCCTCTTACTCTAACTGTACTTACTAAATATCTTGTGGTTTATCCTTAACATTATCTGCTAAGGACATTTTGTGACCATTGTTTGCCCGTTGATTTTTAAGGACCCCACCCCTCCCTCTGCTTTCTATCTAATGCCTTTATTATCTATTATTGTTAGCGTCGCCCATTTTGCCTGAGTTTCCACAAGGTTGTGGGCCATTGAATATTTATGTTCCACCTTTTGTTCACCCTGTAAACATATCTCTCCGGTGTCTAAATCTTTTTCATCTCCGTGTCACAAATCCAGCTACTTTATTGAAGAGACTTTGTCTATGCGGAAAATAAAACTTTCTGTACTCTTTTCCAAAATTTCCTATCAGAAACCAATTCGCTATTGTCGAGTTTTAGTTAAACTCTGTCTCATCCTGTTCCTTCCTGCTTGTCTTCAGCGACATCCCCATGCTGTTCCGATGCGTCACGTTTTCTATTTGAATTTGGAAAACACTTTGCTGTGGGTATGTCGTGCAGACCACCTGAGTATTGGCAGATATCCTTCTCTAAACGACAAATGTTTCGGTTTTCTTGTACATCAGCAATAGTTTCATACGTATTTATGGATTGTTAATTATTATTTTTAAATTATTGATTTCAATTTCCACCATTTCTGGTGGTGGGATTCAAAATTGTCTCCCCTGAACATTAGCTGACGTTTTGGATACATGCCCTAACAGTAATACCATTAGGGCATCACTTCCCGTGTTCACACGTTGCTCATCCCTGAGCATTGATACCAGTATATCATGAAGCTAAACACCTTCTCCCCACACAACTGTTTGATCCTGACATCT
>NW_025212539.1:21111-24132 GCF_004010195.1 Chiloscyllium plagiosum | reverse complement strand
TCCACCTAATCTGAGCCAGTGCCTTGAATGCTTCTAACTCTGAGAACAGTTCATATCTCTGTAACCTCCTCCGTTGTCTCCAATCCCACTGAATATTTAAAACCTACTCCAATGCTGAATATTCTCCCTGTCTCGGTAAACTGCTCCAATCTGAATAATTTTTCCAATCCCAGCAATCTCCTCCTTCAGTCATCACAATAATCACTATTACTGTCGTCTTGCACAATACCCACAGCCCACCCTATCACTGTAACATCCTCCAGCCTTTATTAACCACCCCCATCTGTGTACCTTCCTCCAGCCCCTACAGCACATTATGTCATTGTCACCTTCAATCCCTTCAATTCCTCCTGTCCTACATCACCACATGACCACTGAAAACATACTATCCGAACAGACCTCCGTATCTGTGTAAACTCCTCCAGTCCCTTCAGCCTTTCCTGCAGTGTAACCTGCTCCAGTCCCTGCAACCCTCCCTGTGTATAATGTTCTGAAGCCAATTTTACCTTCCCCATGTCTGCAACCGCATCTATTCTCTGTGATCTCCTCCGTCGCTGTGACCTTCTCCCATCACGACAATGCTCAGTTACTCTATCTCCTGCCATCACTTTTAGCCTTTCTGACTCTGTAACCTCCTGAAGCCACTAAAACCATCCATGTACCTGAAACATCTTCTTTGTGGCTGTATCCAAGCCCACTCTGTACAGCTCTCTCTTTCTGTAACCTCCTTCTATCTGAAGAACCATCCAGTGTTTACATTCCTCTGTATTACTAACTTCATCGAATCGCAAAAGCCATGACCACAAACCTCACAATTGCAGTAACCTCTTCCAGCTCCTCGCTATCTCTGTATGCCATCCTGTCCCTACTACCCTCCCTATCACATCATTTCATCTCTGCAACCCTCACGATCATAATAAATCTCTTCTTTATCTACAAAATAGTTCAAATCTCAGTAAACTCTTCTCTTCCTACTCCCCTCCACGTGCATGTAATCTCATTGAGTCTTTAGAAACATTTGCTTATTACCACTTCTGGATAAGACGACAATATATGTTTCGCCAACGAGCACGACCTCCTATTATCCTCCCTGTCACAGTAACCTTCTCCAACTCCTTCACGCATCCCATTTCAGTCAGCTCCTCCAGCCACCACAGGATAAATGACCGTCCCTATCTCTTTAAATCTCGATCAGACTCCAAAAACCTCCCTATCTCTGTAATCTCCCATAGTCAATCCATCCCTTCCTATCTCTGTCACATCCTCCAGTCATTCCTCCCATCCCTATCTCTGTCATCTCCCCGAATCACTCCTTCCCTTCCATCTCCGTAACTCACCAAATCACTCCATCCACAACCTCCACAAATGGCGGGCCGAAGGGCCTGTTGCTGTTGGATTTTCTAATTTCCTGGCATCTACCATGGTAGAGCCTCTGAGAATCCTAGATGTTCTGTTCAATTCCTTTGTGATTTTTTGAAATGTCAATGGTTCAAACTCAATCTACTCCAACTCTTTCCATTAGAAAACCCCACCATCTCCAGGATCAGCTGAGTGTCCCTTGTTTGACCTGCCTCCAATACAAGAATATCTTTCTTTCAGGAACTCATACTGTTCGTACTATTCTAGGTGTGGTCTGACTGGTACCTTGTATAGTTTAGCAGGAAATCTATATATATTGACTCCATTCCATTTGTAGCAGCATTTGCTTTACCTACTCTAATTACCTACCTGCTGACCTGTATTTTTTTCAGATTGATCCACAAGGATTCCCAAAACCCTTTGTGCAGTCAGTCTGAAACCAAACAGCATTAGCCTGACAGTAATTCAGGAACGTGCTGGAGTTTATTATAAAGGATATGGCAATAAATGATAACTGGACACTTAGAAACAATTGGAGATGCATGATATTTTAAAAGGAGAATATGTTTACATCTGTTGGATTCTATATTTTGGTATGACGATAAATGGCAGAATAGGTAAGGGTGGGGGAGGCTAGTGGCAGTAGAGGAATATTTGAAACTTCAGAGGCATTTTGACAATTCCAACCAGGGCTAAAGAGGAATGAGAGAGAGAATAGGGCCCCTGAAATGTCAATGAGGATTCACTGTGGAGAAAGACATGAAAGATCAGGAACTTGGGAAAATACATAGTGATATCTTGAACAGAGTTTACATTTGAGAACAGGAGGTGCTGGATGTCTTAAAATGCAAAAACGTTGATAAAACCTTGGGAAATAATCAGATGTATCCCAGCGCCTTGTGAGAGGCTGGGGATGAAATTGCAGGGCCCATCGCAGAGGTATTTGTGTCATTAACAGACACTACATGCCAGTTAGACCGATGGGAGGGTTATTTGTTGGACTAGATTCTGAGAGAAAGGCATTTGGAAAGGCATGAACTCATTAGCGATAATCAACATTGCTTTGTGTGTGGAAAATGATGACTGAGTGTTTGTGGAGATGGACAAATAATAGGTCAAGGCAGAGCAGTAGATGATGTCTCCATGGAGGTTGGCAAGGCCTTTGACAAGGTTCTGCATGGCAGACTGATTAGTAAGTTTAGATCACACATAACCAGGGAGCTCTCACTAACTAGATTGACGGTAGGAGACAGAGCATGTTCATAGAGGGTTACTGCTCAAAATGCAGGCCTGTGACCAGCGGTGTGCCATGGGGTTCTGTGCTTGGTCACTGTTGTGCATCATTTATATAAACGGTTTGGATGATAACATTGGAATCATAGTTAGCAAATTTGTGAGTGACACCGAAATTGTTGGGAAAGTGGACAGCGAAGAGGGTTATCTGAAAGTACAATGGGCTCAACAGGACTGATGGGACAGTGAGTTTAGGAATAACGTGAACAAATGCAAGATGTTGCATTTTGCTAAGGCAAATGAGAGCAGGACTTGTACAGTTAATGTTCGGGCCCTGGGTAGTGTTGTCAATCAGAGACCCAGGGATACAGGTACACAGTTCTTTGAAAGTGGTGTCACAGCAGATGAAGCAGGTGTTTGGGATGGTTT
>NW_025212539.1:6572-15759 GCF_004010195.1 Chiloscyllium plagiosum | reverse complement strand
CTCTGAGTGAAGACCTTCATCCTCATGCACATCTTAAATGGGTGAGCCTCTGTTGGGCTTTTATGTTCTCTGGTTACAGATTCTCACACAACTGAAATGAAAGGAAATGGCAAAGATGCAGATGGCACGTAAATTGATGGAGTTGGGGTTAATGAGCAAGGAAATCTTCGGTTGCAGGGGGTTACTGATCAGTTGGGAAGATGTGCAAAGAAATGGCAAATTAAGTTTAATCTGTACAAGTGTGAGATGATGCCAAAGTTAAGAAAAAAGTTAAGATACTTAAGAACATTGATAAACAGATGGATCTTGGTTCAAGTCAGTAAGTCCTTGAAAATGGCAACAGAAGTGTTTCAGATGGGAAAGAAAGCAAATGGAACACTGGCCTTTATCGGTCACAACGTTGGGTATAGTGGTTTGCATCTGATGTTGTAATTGTATAAAACCTCTGTTTGGACACATTTGGAGTACTGGGTTCAGTTCTCATCTCCACACAATAGGAAGGACATAGACGCTTTGGAGAGGGTGCAAAAGGGGTTTATCAGCATGCTGCCTGTGTTAGGTTTTTAAGCATGTGTTAGGTGTAAGAAGAAATTAATCAAAGTTGGAATATTTTGTGAGAGTATCAGAGGCTGACATGCGATCAGGTACAGAAATATAACATTAGGAGAGGGATAGATAATGTGGATAGTCGGAATCTCTTCCAGTGTGTTAGTTTCAAATACGAGAGCGCGTAGGTTTAAGGTGAGAAAGGGAAAGTTTAAACGAGAGGCAAGATTTGTTTTTTACATAGAACGTGTATGTTACTGGGGATATCATAGAAACATAAATGTGTGTGAAGTTTGAAGTGGCATTTAGAGAGAAACATGAACAGGCAGAGAATAGAGGGATATGGACCATGTACAGACATGGGATATGTAGAGTATAGCGTTATGGTTGGTACAGCCATGGTGGGCCGAAGTGCCTATTGCTGTGCTGTAGTGTCTATTTTCTAACTTCCCAGTATCTACCCGATCAAAACCCTTCAGAATCTTGGATGTTGCATTGAATTCTCTCTCATTTATCTAAGCCTCAATGCGTTCAACCTCAATCTACTCCACCTCTTGTTGGGAAATTCATCCATTTCCAGGACACAGCCGTGTGTGTACAGGGAGTACTGTAGGGGGCTGAGGGCACAGACATAGGTGTATAGGTGTACAGTAGTGACCCTTCTCTGACCGACCTCCAAGAGACGAATATCTTTCCTTCTGGCAGTCACACTGTTCATAGTATTCTGAGTGTGGTCTGACTCGTATCTTATATAGTTTTAGCAAGACCTTCTTATTTTTAGACTCCATTCCCTTTGAAATAAATGCCAGTATTTGATTTGCCTTCTTTATTACCTGCTGACCCTGTAAGCAACTTTTTCAGATTGATGAACAAGAACAAGCAGAGGTCGATTGGGTGAAGTAAAACTCACAAAACACCAGGTTATAGTCCAACAGGTTTATTTCAAAGCACAAGCTTTCGAAGTCCAGGTGATCATTCTGAAAGATGAAAACTTAAACTATCTATGTTTGATATTACATTCCATGGCACTGCTACCCTGTTGCTATAAATTCTGTGCGTTATGATTTTGCTCCATAACCAACTGATGAAGAGCCAGCCCTCTAGTGCCTCCAAATAAACCCGCTGGACTGGAAGCTGGGGCTGTGTGATTTTTAACGTTGCCCATCCCAGTCTAAGACTGGCTTCTCAACATCATGCTCCCATCACCTTGGTGAGTCTGTTTGAAGGAAAAGGAATAACTGGCGAATGGGAGGCTTTTAAAAGTGTAATATTATGAATCCAGGGCCAGTGAGTCCCTGTTAGAGTGACGGGAAATGCTGGCAGATTTAGGGATCACTGTCTGGATATTGAGGCTCTGTTCATGAAAAAGAGGAAGGCACACATTGTCTTCAATGTTAGTTTGATCTTGGAGTCGGATAAAAGATCGGCACACCATCAGGGGCTGAAAAGTCTGTGCAGCACAGACTTTTCAGCCCCTGATTGTGTGCCGATCTTTTATCCTACTCCAAGATCAAACTAATCTGCAGACCATTCAAAGAAGAAAAGAACAAAGAAAATTCCAGCACAGGACCAGGCCCTGCAGTCCTCCACGCCTGTGCCGAATCTACCCTAAACCTTTCCCCTCTCACTTTGAACTCATGACCCCTAGTAATTGAGTTCCGCACACTGTGGAAAAAATATTCTTGCTATCCACCATGTCTGTACAACCCATGATTTTTTAGACCTCAATCAGGTCCTCAGTCAACCTTTTGTCTTTCTAATGAAAATAATCCGAATCTATTCAAACTTTCTTCATAGCTAGCCCCAACCTGGTGAACTTCCTCTGCACCCTCTCCAAAGCATGCACATCGTTTTGGTAATATGGTGCACGTAATATTCCAAATGTGGTCGAACTAAAGTCCAATACAACTGTAGCTTGACCTGCCAACTCTTTGACTCAATATCCCGTCCAGTGAAGGTAATCATGCCGTATGCCGCTTTAACTACTTTACTGACGTGCGTTGTCACCTTCAAGGAACAAAGGACCTGAATACCCAGATCTCTCTGTACGTCAATTTTCCCCAGGACTGCACCAGCCGTTGGAACTGTTGTTATCTGTGCCCACTCCAGCAGGCGCTACAACACTCCTCACATCTGTAAATGCATACAGACAATGCAGCTCTCCTTTTTATATCTGACATCCTCCCGACTTATAATTCTTACAGTTCGTCGCAATATCTCACCTCCGCCATTCCCATCTTTGCTAGAATTTCTTTATTCTTGTTAAAACTTCTGATCACCTAAAACCTCTCCCTTTTAAAATTTTTAACCCTTTCAGCTTCGGTAACTCTCTATATAAATGTAATCGATGATAGAACAGGTTCCCTTCCTTAAATCTCTGTAGGTACAATGGTTGCATGTGCTAAATTGGCACTTTTCATTCTCCTTACCCATCTCAGGACTTCCAGCCCCTACAATCCCACTATTTGGAATGCTCCCATCCTCTGCACCTCCTCATGTCCTGAGGGTATTTGAACACCATCAGTGCTCCAAAAGTTTATATTCCCCCCAGTTACTGCAAGTCTTCTAACTCTGTAACATCCAACAATCTCAAGTACCATACAACACTTGCTGGCTCTCAATTTGCATTTGATGAACTCTACACATCTCTGTAAGCAGCTCAGAAAGAAACTCTGTAGACTTTATGAAGTTTCTTCATGAACAAGCCACTATCACTCTCTTTCCTTTGCCTTCTTCAGTGTCTGCAACTCTCGCTGTATCTTCCAGTAACGTTCTTTAATCGCTGCAGGACTGCCTAGCTCCCCAGATAACCTGTTCCATCCTCTACAGCTCGCTCAATCACCGTAACACCCTCTGCTCTGTCTAATCCTCCTCTTTTCTACTGTTTCAACAGCGATCCTGTAAGAGAGCAATGCGGAATGGGATGTTATAAATCTTAGCTGAGGCTTGAAGCCTACCATTACCTGGGAGTCACAATGGGAGAGAACCTGAGAGAGAGCAGCACAGAGCGGGAGAATATTAATCAGCAGCGAGGATCGAGGTCGACTAGGACTTGGAGTTGGAGAAGCAGCAGAGCAGAAGGCTCGAAATCAGCACCGAGTCACAGAGGGAGTGACCATGTGAGGGAGCAACCTGGAGCAGGTACATGAGGCTCACTCTCACCTGGGTATTACAGAAGCATCAAAGTGGGAGGATATAAATCAGCACTGAGGATCGAGGTGTGGTCATACCTTGGCGTCACAGAGACGGTGATCCTGGGAGGGAGCAGAGTGGAGATCACACGTACCTGGGAGTCACAGAATTCCTTGTGGGGCGTGTGGGAGGATTGAAAATAACTTGGTGTGTGTATGAGTCCATAAAGGAATAGTAGAGGAGACTACCAGCATTCTCAAAATAATGGGACATACAGTTGGTACTAATTTACAACGACATGTGAATTAGTGGAAGATGTAGTTAAAAACGGAAGCCTTAATCTGAGGTCCTCTGCATGGACATGAAAACTCGGAGTCTGGGGAGTTTCAGATGCAGATTGGAGTGTGGAAATCTGATGTACTGATCGCCAAGGGCTGGCTCAAGGAATGGCACAACTGTGTGTTAAATATTGCTGGGGTTAAAGGATTCCAAAATGATCGAAGGGAAGGGAAAGGATGAAGGTGGACGTATTAGTTTAGAGTAGCGTTAGTTAAGAAGTCCAAGCGAAAGAGGATTCATCAAAGGACAGAATTAATTTGGCTGAAGCTACAGAACAAAAAGTATACAATGACACTGTGAGGTACAGTCTGTCGGCCAGCAACCATAGAAATGATGAAGAGAATACATATTCAGGGTCATTTGAGAGCGATGACAATACTACAGATTAGTTATATTGAGAAACTTAATCTATCCAGATATTGACTGCGTTATTGGTGGTGCAGGGTCACAAGGTTCTAGTATTCCTGGATTACATGGAGGAGAGCTCTCTGCAGGAGTATGTGTCCAGCCCAAGAGAGCATGTACTGTTGGACCTGGTCCTAGGGAAAAGGTGGGGCAAGTGGATCTAGTGTCAGTAGGAGAAGATTTTGGGTCACAGAGATCATTTTATTGCAAAGTTCAGGATGATGGTAAAGAATGATATAAAATAATTGAGAGTGTGAACCATTAGTTGAATGAGAGCAGCCTTCAATGGGAAAGAATGAAGCTGGGAAGGTTTGACTGGGACACCAATTTGGTCAGAAAAAGATAAAGTGAATCATGGGCTCCCTGCAAAGAGGAGATGGCTTGGGTCCTGTCGAGGAATGGTCCCTCAAATAG
Source organism: Chiloscyllium plagiosum (assembly GCF_004010195.1). Lineage (NCBI taxonomy): Eukaryota > Metazoa > Chordata > Chondrichthyes > Orectolobiformes > Hemiscylliidae > Chiloscyllium > Chiloscyllium plagiosum. The sequence continues at coordinate 10,923 of NW_025212539.1, read as the reverse complement.
GAATCAGCAAGATAACAAACCCAATGCTCCCTCGGTGACAGTGAAGAACAATAGAATTTGTGTCAGATGGAGAATCGAATTGGGAACTAGGCGGAATGCCACTTCGATGCATTGTCGCTGCATGTTTGACTAAAATATTCAGGAGATGATTAGATGATTTTTCATACAAACAAATGTGAGGATGTGAGTGAAGGAGGAGATCATTACTCAGCAAAGAGTTCAGTTGAAGAGCTGGTGTAACCATGATTGGCCAAATAACACCCTTCTGTGCCATAAGGCGTCTATGTCATTCAGTGTGATGTCTTGAGAGTTCTCCAAATCCATAAATATCCCGTCTTTGTAACCTCGTTTTTTTCTGTTTGATACATTCTAATCTCTGCAACCTCCATCAGCCAATGTAACCCTCCTTATCTTTGTAACACATACAGGCCATATAATCCTTCTTTCTCTGGATAAACTTTCCTCTCTATAAAATATTTCTCAAGTCTTTCCGGCTCTCCCCTTCTCTGCAACTCCTCTAATCAATAGAAACCTAATCTTTGCAATCTCCTCCAGTCCATACAATAATCAGCGTTACTAACACCCTCGTGATACAGATACAGATACAGCGTTACTAACCCCCTCGTGATACAGATCGCAGTATCGCCATAAACCCCAGTCACGACAGTGTTCATTATATCTCCAACTTTCTCCAGCACTGACAACCCTGCCCATCTAATTTCTTTGGTCCAGTCCCTACAGTTGTCCCTGTTGTGTAACCTACTCACATGCCTAACCAGCTGTGCAACATCATCGAGTCCCGGCCATGCTCCTGATTCTGTAACCACCTTCTGCCACGACACAGCTCACTGTCTCAGCAACCTCCAGATTCCAAATCCATCCCGATCTGCGGAAACTACTCCAGCCCTCCCTCCCTCTGAAATATCTACCACATGTTAAAACTGCAATATCTCCACAGAGGCTGGTATCCTTTTACCAAATCCGCTTTTATTTGTCCATGCATGATCCATGGCACTGACCCATGCTGGCTCAGAGCCGGCTCCTATAGCGAACAGAGCCCCTAATGCTTCTGTTTATTTCTGAGCCAGGATTCCCTGATTAGAGCAGGTTAACATTCCCATCATGTGATCAATTGTCCAGGTAACATTTTCATCAGGTGTCGGGGAGGGTTTCTCTCTACAAGGCTCTTGGAGCCAGAATATTGTTCCTGCTGGTGCAGCTCCACTTTCACTTCAACCAAACCTAAAACTATTCATGTCTTTGTGATCTCCTTCCCGCCCTAGCACAACCCATATTCCTGTATTATCCCATAAAAGTTCAGGGAACTTTTATTAATGACTGGCCTCGGTTCAATCACTATAAAAATGCTCCACATATCTCTAACGTCCATTAACATGTACAAATCCCCGAGTCTCTGAAACTTCCTCTAGTGCCGCCAATGCTGTCTCTAAATTTCCCCAAGGTCAGTCCTGTACCTTTCAGCCTACCCTCCTGTTATCAATCTCCTACAGGACCAATACACTCTTTTTTCCCTGTTTTCTACAAACTCTCAGTCTCGATGTTCTCCACTCAGAACGTCTCTTACTAATCACTAACTGGTTCTGAAAACTCGATCCGCCGTTTGTGTATGACCTTTTCCATAAGGACGAAGGGGTATTCGAAGCAGAGAGCTTCATAGGACATGGAGACCTTTACACAAATAGGAATGTTTGTGGAAACTACTGGGTTTACAGAAGTGGGAAGGGTGATAGAACATGAAGGATGCTTCAGAGACTGGCAGTTTGTAGGCACAGTGGACAGAATTTTTATATCTGAAGCAAAGAGATAAAGAGAATTAAATCATGTGATCAATTCTCCAGGTAACATTTTCATCAGGTGTCGGGGAGGGTTTCTCTCTACAAGGCTCTTGTAGCCAGAATATTGATCTTGCTGGTCCAGCTCCACTTTCACTTCAACCAAACCTAAAACTATTCATATTGTGATCTCCTTCCCGCCCTAGCACAACCCATATCCCTGTAATATCCCATAACCTTCACATACCTTCCTATCTCTGTAACTGACTATGGACCCTACAGCTATCCTGGACTTTGTACTTGCTGCCATCCCTGAATTCCTTCCTAACGTTTCAACAAGCCCAGTGAAATGGCAGCTTTAAATAGCATGAACCATGTCAAATGGAGCTGTCATTATGGAGATGTGGCTGCAGTGTGAAAACAACTCAGTACTGGACATAACAAAGGGGTTTACCATTTACACAGCAAGGATAAAAAGGCTAACACAGTGAAGTACACTGCGTATAAAGATTGGGATCAGTATAATTGTGATGCAAATCAATTCACACTCTGCTCCTTCCTGCTTTCTCCCCGCATTCCTGAGTATTGGTAACCCTTGAAAACTTCAGAAAATAGCGCAGTATAGAGGAAATCACTCTGCACACTATCCACATTGGACAAGATGTAATGTTATTTTAAAAGCCCTAGTTCTGTCTCCCCAGAGACGATAGGACTTCAGGTGAAGATCCCAGCACCTTTTTAAAAATGGTTTGAGAGTTTCTGCCTCTACTCCACTTCCATGTGTGACTCCCAGATCCCAACCAAAGTCTGGGTGAAATAACAACCTTCCTCAGCACTTCAATAATATTTCAACCAACTGCATTTAATATTCACCGTCGGTAACGCAATTCTGCAACAGGAGCAAGATGTTCTCTCCCTTTTGTACCCAGGCCCCTGACAATATGTGCCAAAATAAATGTGCAGGTTAGGTGAATTGGCCATGGGAAATTGTCCGTAGTGTGAGGGGAGGGGTATGGGTGGGTTGCACTTCGGCAGGTCGGTGTGGACTTGTTGGGCCGAAGGGCCTGTTTTCACACTGTAAGTAATCTACTCTAACTGCACTTCCACTTTCACAGTGTAATGGATCTCCTCTGTACACTCTCCAGTCCAATTCCATCCTTCCATGTGATGGGGTGACCAGAACTGCACATAGTCCTCAGGCTGTGACTGAGCTCATTATTTATACAGTTCCTGTATAAGCTTCCTGTTCTGAAATTCTGCACTTTGGCTGACAGAGGAAATAATGCCAATTGCTGCATTAACAAGATTATTGGTGTTTTCAGCTTCCTTCCTTTTTCTGCACACACTGACCATACTCTCATTTATTGTGTCTTCCTCTCTATTGCTGGTGTCCCCAAATGTCTTTCCTTGCACATCTCTGGGTTGTTTGCTCCATTCACCTGGACCCCATACTTTCTGTTTTTAAACAGCCTGCCATGCGATCTCTCGTCAAATCCAAGTAATTCACATGCAGTTACAGGTTAGTGCCTCAAACCGACACAGTCAGATTAATTACACACGATCTTCCTTGAACAAACCCAGACCGACTGTCCTGGAGTCCCTGGGACTTTCTCAGTGACCGTTTAACCACTGTCTCAGAATTCCAGCCTCAACCTATTCAGTCAGTCCCTTGCTCCACATTAAACAAAGCTGCGGTATTAGCCATTCTCCAGTCCTCCGGCACCATCCCTGCATCCAGTGAGGATTGGATAATATAGGTAATTATAAGGCAGGGGACTTTCTAGGCTCCTTTTAATAGTCTGGAACATTGTGTTGCCCCTTTTTAAGGTTTTGAATCTCCTGTAAAATTCTCTGCTCCAAGTTTGTTGCTTCCAGCATTTCACACTGCAACCCTATTTTGATTCAGACAGACACAGGCCTAAACCATCTTATGATTTCGTCAAGTCCCACTTTAGTCGAGTTTCATGGAGGGTTTCTCTCCACAAGGTGAAGCGCATTTTCTCATGATACCATCCCCAATCTGCCTCATTAACTACCCTTCCGACCCGCGTACTCTTCTTCCCATCTGACACTAACATGATGATTTTTCCCCTTTATCATAACAACTGCCCAATGCCTGGATATCCCAGAATGCACCGACCTCCCTGTTACAGGGGCCATCTTGAAAATGTCATTACACTCTTGGTTTGTCAATCCGAAACTACCCTAGACATGGCAGAGGTGGTAAAACTGAGGCCCCACTTTGTGGCCAAGCTCCTGAGTTTCTGGTGGATGACATGGTGCAGGAGAGGGACATTATCTTCCTCCAGAACTGGCAGGGGAGGCCATGACACTATACCCTGCCAGCTTGGTCCGAGGGGGAACCCTGGGTCAGTGAGGTGCCAGCCTTCTAGGTGAATGCCCAGCAGTGTAGGAAGGAGGTCAGTGACCTTCTCCCCTCCACTAGGGTAAGTGCCACCATCTGCAATTCGTGACCTCACCCTCACTCTTTCTCTGTTACTGCACCCAACTCCCACCAAGACTCATGTTCTCCCACTCTCACTGAATGCAGCACCTTC
>NW_025212539.1:2182-5467 GCF_004010195.1 Chiloscyllium plagiosum | reverse complement strand
CAGCATTAACAGCTGCATAAACCACTTCCATCTCCCTCATACCTCTTGCTAATACCAAGACAATACAGCAGGCGGGTGCTCCTGGTAACTCTAGCTGAGGGGAAACACTGCTGAGGGCAGGGTAATGCAAAGCAATAATTCTGTGAGCATTCAAGTCAGTTCAAAGTGAGTGTGTACAAACACGGAGTGAGCAGCCCAGAGGGACAGTCCATGAGCTGGGTGTGTGTCTCCCTGAGCACAGTGTCCTTGCAGCAGCATTGCAATGAGAGTTGTCAGTGCACCCTGAGCTGTCGCATTGAAGTACAGAAGCGTACTGTCAGTGGGTCGGAGATGTGTTGGGATGGCATGGTGAGGCTGGCATGTATCAGATGTCAGCCTTGGTGGGTGTGGAGTACATGCATCTTTTGCCTGTGCAGTGTATACCGAGACGTTGGTGACCAATATAGAAGGCCGCAGGAGCTCGGGTTGAGATGGAGTCACCAGTTACCAGCTCGAACTTTCATGTCCAATTCTCCATATTGCGTTTCACTACTGTGGGAGGGAAGGCATGAAGCCTCAATTTGTTGAGGCGAGATCCAGTCTTCATTCAGTCAGCATCTTGCCACTCCTGCACTCTAATCTTGTTTGAAAGAACAGTCCAGCATCCCAGCAAGCCCGCACTGACACATGATGCCGTTCTAAAGCTAACAAGAATATTTTTGCTCCAACACCCTCTATGTCATTCAGTTCCCTACTTACTCATATTTGTGCCAAGATCCCTCTTAAACCTTGCTATATTGGTTGCTTCTCCTCTGTCAGTGCATTCCAAGCACTTGTACATTCTGTTTGGAAAAGCAAAACAAAACTTGCCGATCATATCTCCTACATTTTCTCCCTTGTACCTCAAACCTACGGTCTTGAGTAATTGATATTCCTACTCTGTGAAAAAAAGCCTCTCACTGTCCTTTTATCTATGCCTCTGATAATTTTGTAAATATCTATCAGGTAGCCCCATAGCCAATGATGCCCAGGTGCAAACAAACCATGTTTGTTCCATTTCTCCTTCTGGCTAATACCCTCCAAACCATGCAATATGCTGGTGAAACTTTACCATACCCTCTCCAACACTTCCACATCGTTCTGCTGGTGTGGCAACCAGTACTGTACACAATATTGTAAATGTGCCCGAACTACGTTTCTCTACAGCTGCAATATGATCTGCTAATTTTCATACTGCATGCTCCGATGCATGTCTGCAAGGTTGCCATCAGTCATCTTGATCACCTTATCCACCCGTGTTACCACTTGCATGGAACTGTGGAGCTATACACCTAGGTCCCTTCGGATGTTGATGCGGCCAGTAGTTTTTCCATCCACTGTATACTTCTCCCCATACTTGAGACCTTCTAAAACGCATCACGTCACAGTTGTCAAGATAAAATTATAACAGTGTTTTCTCCGAACTATATCCTGCTGTATTCTCTGACAATCATCCTCACAATCTGCAACTCCACCAATCTATTTACAGATCTCCAATCACAAAAACACTGTTCCACCACTACTCTGTCTTCTAAGACCAAGCAGTTCTCTATCCATCTTACTAACTGACTGCTGATCCCATTTAACTTCACGTTCTTATGAGCCTGCCATAAGGAACTATATCAAAATCCTTGCTAAGGTCCAAACGGCCAACATCCAGCCCTACGCCCACATCAAACAATTTTGTCACTTCCTCAAAGTAATCAGTGAAGCTTGTGAGACATGATCTTCCCCACAAAATTGTGCTGCCTGTTGCTAGTAAGTCTATTCGAGAGTACTGTTGGAGCTGCACTCATTCAGACAAACGATTATTCCATCATATTCCTGACTTGAACCTAGGGGGTTATATTAGATTCCTTGCAGTGTGGAAACAGGCCCTTTGGCCGGACCAGTCTACACCAACTCTCCGAAGAGTTACTCACCCAAACACATTCCCCTGCCCTATATTTACCCTGACTAATGCACCTATGGGCAATTTAACATTGCCAATTAACCTGAACTGCACATCTTTGGACTGTGGGAGGAAACCCACGCAGGCACGGGGGGAATGTGCACACTCCACACAGACAGTCACCCAAGGCCGGAATGGAACCGAGGACTTTGGTGCTGTGAGTCAGCAGTGCTAAGCACTGAGCTCTTCATGGTTACTCTACAGTTGGAAGGATGTCGGGCCGTGGCGGTTACTGTACAGTGGGAGGTATGTCAGGTCGTGGTGGTTACTGTACAGTGGGAGGGATGTCGGGCCGTGATGGTTACTGTACAGTGGGAGGTATGTCGGGCCGTGACGGTTACTGTACAGTGCGAGATATGTTGGGCCGTGATGGTTACTGTACAGTGGGAGGCATGTCGGGCCATGATGGTTACTGTACAGTGGGAGGTATGTCTGGCCGTGATTGTTACAGGAGAGTGGGAGGTAAGTTGGGCTGTGATGGTTGCTGTACAATGGGAGATATGTCGGTGTGTGATGGTTACTGTACAGTGGGGGGTATGTTGGACCGTGATGGTTACTGTATTGTGGGAGGTATGTTGGGCCGTGATGGTGACTGTACAGTGGGAGGTATGTCGGGCTGTGATGGTTACTGTGCAGTGGGAGATATGTTGGGCCGTGATGTATTCTGTACAGTGGGAGGTATGTCGGGCCGTGATGGTTAGTGTACAGTGGGAGGTATCTCGGGCTGTGATGGTTACTCTACAGTGGAGGTATGACGGGCCGTGATGGTTACTGTACAGTGGGAGGTATGTCGGGCTGTGATGGTTACTGTACAGTGGGAGGTATGTGGGCTGTGATGGTTACTGTACAGTGGGAGGTATGTCTGGCCGTGATGGTTACTGTACAGTGGGAGGTATGTCGGGCAGTGATGGTTACTGTACAGTGGGATCTATGTCGGGCCGTGATGGTTACTGTATAGTAGGAGGTATGTCTGGCCGTTATGGTTACTGTACAATGGGAGGTATGTCGGTCTGTGATGGTTACTGTCCAGAAGGGTGGTATGTCGGGCCGTGATGGTTAATGTACTGTGGGAGATATGTCTGGCCGTGATGGTTACTGTACAGTGGGTGGTATGTCGGGCTGTGATGGTTACTGTTCAGTGAGAGGTATGTCTGGCCGTGATGGTTACTGTACAGTGGGAGGTATGTCTGGCCGTGATGGGTACTGTACAGTGGGAGGTATGTCTGGCCATGATGGTTACTGTGCAGTGGGAGGTATGTCTGGCCATGATGGTTACTGTACAGTGGGAGGTATGTCGGGCCGTGATGGTTACTGTA
>NW_025212539.1:0-1004 GCF_004010195.1 Chiloscyllium plagiosum | reverse complement strand
AGTGGGAGGTTATGTCTGGCCGTGATGGTTACTGTACAGTGGGAGGTATGTCAGACCGTGATGGTTACTGTACATTGGGAGGTATGTCTGGCCGTGACGGCTACTGTACAGTTGGAGGTATGTCTGGCAGTGATGGTTACTGTACATTGGGAGGCATGTCTGGCCGTGATGGCTACTGTACAGTGGGAGGTATGTCTGGCAGTGATGGTTACTGTACAGTGGGAGATATGTCGGGCAGTGATGGTTACTGTACAGTGGGAGGTTATGTTTGGCGTGATGGTTACTGTACAGTGGGAGATATGTCGGGGTGTGATGGTTACTGTGCAGTGGGAGGTATGTCGGGCCGTGACGGTTACTGTACAGTGGGAGGTATGTTGGGCTGTGATGGTTACTGTATAGTGGGAGGTTATGTCTGGCCGTGATGGTTACTGTATAGTGGGAGATATGTCGGTGTGTGATGATTACTGTTCAGTGGGAGATATGTCGGGGTGTGAGGTTGCAGACTGAGCTGTACAGAGTATGATTCTTCTGCTGCCGATGGCCCATTACACCTCATAGATGTATCATCATTTGTTGCTCAATCTGATTAATGTCTGTCCCAGGAGAAACCCATATCATGGTGAGGTGTGCCTGCAAAATGTGATGTTAGTCCTTGCTCCCCATTGTGCGGTGACCATTCTTACCGATATTTGAAATGGCGAAGATTACCTGCAGCTGGCAGATCGGTGACGATGTGGTCAATGATATGTTTCCCTTTTATTGATTCCCTCATAACCTGCCACAGAGCAGTCGAGCAGCGACAGGATCCAGCATCAATGCTGAGCACTGTATTGACTATATACCACGGAGCTGTCCCCCTCAGCCTGGCTATATCCTGTCAGTGGGACAGAACCTACCAGAGAGGGTGGAGATGTTGCCAGGGACATAGTCCTGTTCACAGAATCCGGCTTTACAGGCAATATGTGACTGTTTTTTTTTATTAGTCCATGGGAAATATACAACAG
>NW_025212538.1:26536-27105 GCF_004010195.1 Chiloscyllium plagiosum | reverse complement strand
GTGTGTGTGTGTGTGTGTGTGTGTGTGTCTCAGACTGTATGAGAATCAGTGTCCCAGAGTGTGTGTGTGAGACAGTCCCAGAGTGCGTGTGTGTGTGAGTCCCAGAGTGTGTGTGTCTGTCTGTGAGTCCCAGAGTGTGTGTGAGAATCTCAGTGTCCCAGAGTGTGTGTGTGTATGTGTGTGTGTGTGCGTCTCAGAGTGTGTGAGAATCACAGTGTCCCAGAGTGTGTGTGTGAGTCCCAGAGTGTGTGAGAATCACAGTGTCCCAGATTTTGTGTGTGTGAGAGTCCCAGTGTGTGTGCGTGTGTGTGTGAGAGTCCCAGAGTGTGTGTGGGTGTGAGTACCAGAGTGTGTGTTAGTATCAGTGTCCCAGCGTGCGATTTTGTGTGTGTGTGTGAGTCCCAGAGTGTGTGTGTGTGTGTGTGTGAGTCCCAGAGTTTGTGTGAGAATCAGTGTCCCAGAGTGTGTGTGTGTGTGCGTGTGTGAGTCCCCGAGTGTGTGTGTTCCAGAGTGTGTGAGAATCACAGTGACCCAGAGTGTGTGTGAAAGTCCCAGTGTGTGTGTGTGTG
>NW_025212538.1:1707-11760 GCF_004010195.1 Chiloscyllium plagiosum | reverse complement strand
GTTGTGGTCTTGTGTAGACGATGTAGTAAAATTGGGGAAGCATGCAGGGCACTGGAAGCAAGGGTATTTATTTTAAGATAAATACGTTGCATTATTATGAGCCAAAGTACATCGGCACTCAGTTTGGTATCAGGGGATGGTACCTTTTCTGTAAGATATTACACGGAAGGTAAAAAAAAATCCATGATATTAGTTTATGGCAGGTGAAAAATGTAAGACATACAACTTAGAGTGTCGGCCCATACATAATGAGTGCCCACAATAATTTGGTGATAGCTTAGAGTCGAAGAGTCAAAAATAATCAAAACAATGAAAAATCCCTTTGATCAATTGCGTCTGCACTGAGCATGAACAATGCACTTCGACGTCTTGACTCCCTCAACTTCATATACGCTTTAGGGGAGAATTTCATAAACGTTGCTGCCCTCAGTGTGGAATGTGGTAAAATGATTTGGGCGCCTTACTTTGTTTTTATTTTATTTCTAGCTGAAAGAAAATGTTTGTTTTGTGCGTCAAATGGTAAGACTGGGAAGGATACCAACCAGATACATCAATTGAAGCAAGGTAAGGCGATTATATTACTTGATCAATCTTGGAATTACATTGTGAGTTTCAGACACGAATAAAACAGTAACATTGCCCAGATGGTAGGCTGCAGCTGATGGTCAAAGCGGGTGCACAATTTTAAAGAACAAACGAAGGTAAGATTTTTTTTTAGCCAATTCCTGTGGAGTCGTGAAAATGATACCAGAAAACATATGGTGAGAATAATCTCTCCTTGTCATTCAGGTTTTGAGTTATGCGTTATGCTCATTTCAGGAGCTACAGTTCTATTTCTTTATTTTGTTTCAGAAAAAAGATGCAGTGCAGTTGAAACGCGTGTTGTGCGCACTGAAATTTCTGATCAGGTCATGTGACCTCCGAGGATGGTTCGAACGGCAGCAGCTCGAAAGAAATGCACATCGTTTCCACTAACACTACCGAAGCCACAATAAGTCAGAGGGCAATCGCTAATATATATCGAAATACAGCAAGACTGAGTAAATGTCCAATGCTTGGTCTAAAACGTTGCAAATAACATACCTGCTACTAAAATTGCAGACTATGGTAATCTCCAACTAGAGAAGAATAAACACCCCTTAATATTCACTTCTGTTATCACGTATGGTTTCCCCTTTAGTAACGCCATATGAAGCTACCATTGAACAGAAACTGAATTGAGGTAGCCATTTGCATACAATGACTGCAGGAGCTGACCAGAAGCTAAGAATCCAACAGCAAGTAACATATATCTTGTCTTCCCCCCAAAATTCGTCGATCATCAAAAAGGCACAAGCCGACAGTGTGATTCGTTCTGACTAAAGGTCACTGAAATCTAAATATGATATGTTTTTTCTTTCCATAGCTATTGTCAAATGTGATGGATTTCTCCAAAATAATCTGTTTTTATTTCAGATTTCCTGCAATCGCAGTTCTTTGTTTCATTATACAATGGAATAGCCCCCAACCTGTCTGGATGTTTGCAGCTCTAATAACGTTACAAAAAGAAGCTTGACACTGTCCAGGCCAAAGAAGCCAGCTGGATTAACAGCAAATCCACAGAACATGCACTGTCTCGAATGCCGATATCTAATAGCAGCAGTGTGTTTGGTCCACATGAAAAATTGGATATACTCAGAAGTCAAATTGCTCAAAGCCTTCTATTTGCATGAGCATAACCATTTAGAAGGGCGAGGGCTTACGTAAATAAGAAACGCATCACCTTCTTAATCCTCACCATGCTCGGTATTACCCTGATTTCCATCTGTTCAGCATTCTTTCGGTGCATTTAGGTCAATGACCAGTAATTCACTCCATAATTGTGTTCTGGATGTGTTGGTGGTACACGGACTGCACAGTTCCAGAAGCTAGTTCATCGTCAAATTATCAGGGACACCGGGAGATGGATAATAGATGTTGCCCCAACCAATAATACCGAGACCCTATGACTGAACTAAAATTCAATGACGCTTGGCAAGAAGGTTTCATCTTAAATTGGACCATTTCCCCACACACGGAAGTGGATATACAGCTGAGAATAAGCTGTGTGGGAAAATACTATAGTTTCATAGAAAATTTATTGAAAACACAGTTGACAAGAACGATATACGATTTTCAACATGAAACAACATCTGTATCAATGGTTTTCAGAACAAGCTGGATCGTTTCATAGGTCCTGAACTTAATAGCAGTGCATTCAATAGTCGCGACAACGACGAAAGTCATTGTCTGCATGAAATAGTTTAAGCAGAACAAATATTATTGAGAGAGCGAGATATTGAACTGAAAGTAAGGAATTTGACTTGTTGACTGACTGAAACCCATGTAAGTAATTGAGCGCAATGAGTATCAGTATGTTGGATTTTTCATATATCAGGCTATGATGAAAATTATCAGATGAGCAAAAATATCGCAAGAGTGTGTGTATGTGTAGGTGTGTGTGTGTGTGTGTTAGTGTGCGCTCACATGAGCACATGCATGCATGTATGTATGTATCCTTGTGTGTACGTTCTTGTATATACTTGAATGTATGGGAAATATTCATAACTTTTCCTCTGCGTTTTCTTAAGTCCAAGTACGGAATAGGTTGCTGAATATTTACACAACCTTGTGAACCCAATCTCCAGTGCGCAATGATCAGGACAGTGTGAAGATTGGATTTCAAATCTGCAGCAATTAAGCCACTGTGTATCAGTTTCGTTTCCTCCATTGTTGCCAATACATTAAGGGAATTCTTTTGTGAAAGTAAAAAATGATCAGAAAAAATATATAGCAATGTCAGTAATAAGGAAAGGAAAAGCAGCAGAATTTAGGAGGCGATTGACAGTTTGATAAAATGAACAACAATATGATAGAATACCTGAACTACTGTGAGATGTGAAGAGATGTTTTACTGAATGTTACACTGAAGATACACAACATACTCTAACGTGTAAAAGTTTACACTGAGATCTCCAATATGGAAAGCTACACTTATATACCTGTTGTGTTATGCTGTTTTGCAGAAATTTGTGCTCTGAAAGACAGGGAATGAATGAGCTCTGAACATGAGTAAAATTGTGGTCAAATTAATTGGAGTTAGTAATTGAATTGATATTGTCTCAGGGTTGCTGTGATGGAGTGGTATGGTCCTAGCCTTGGAGCCAGGGCACCCGCATTCAAATCTCCACGCCCCCAGAGGAAGAGAATGACATATCTGAGCTGCTTGGTAAGAAATATCTGAATTAATTCAACTCATGGATTGAGGATTCACGCTTGGGTATTGATTCATGAGCAAATTTCAATCTGTGAGCAGCGAAAAGCTTTCTTTCTTTTAAAAAAATCAGTATCGAAAGCGATGGATTGGGCAGAAATACAAGTCTACAGTCTTAAACCAAAATCAAAATTGATTTTGGTGACTTACCAGGGACACCGACAAACACCAGTATTGGATAATATACAGCTTGGATAATCCGAAGTATTTGATAGATTCGCGAATGGATTGGAATTTGGTCATAGCGTGTAGAAAGAACATGAAGCGCGTGGTACACCCTTCTGTTGATATCTGTAACTCTCCAACGTGTGGTTGTCAGATTCAAATCCATTGTAGATATACTGGTCTTAGAATATGATATGTTTGTGTAAATAATGTAGATTCTGATCAGTTCCAGCAAGATTGAATTCTGTTGCATGAAGACTTATTCCATTGACGTAAAAATTCCAACTTTTTGCTCTTAGATCCTGAACTCTCTGTGCCCTCTCCATAGAATTACAGTTTGCTGCTTGCTCGAAGCGATGATACAATAAGAGGAATCTCTTATTTATATAATTTGCAAAGCCTCCAGTGTGTCAATTAACATTCTTGGAGGCAGACGGGAAAGCCTATATTGAGACAATTAACATCCTGGAGGTTAACATGATGAGTCTTTGAATAAAGATTTTCAGTTAACTACTTGTATTCCAATGACCATTGTGCTACGATGACGCTGTAAAGTCTTGAAGTGACACAAGAGGTTTTGATAACACCTGAGAAGTTTCTGCAGGAAAGAGCGGCGCAAAATGCTGAGGCACTGTCCCTAGACATTCAAACATCCGTAAGTTTTGGCTCCAGACAGATGTGTAAGCGTTCAGCAATGATAAATGCAGTTTAAAGAATGTCAAAGGAACAAAGCATAACGCTGAATAATAAAATCACTCGAACTTAAGTGTTGTGATATATCCAGAAGTATCTTCTGAGATAGCATCATTTTTGTTTGGAATACTATTTATTGGCCCAGGGCACGGCATGGTGATATGTCAGCAGGAATATATAAACGTGAGATTGTGACTCACTGAAAGCATTTGCTGACAGTTTTGGTTGGAGTTATAAATAACGACTCCCAAAAAAAAAAGCCGTGGGTCAAATGAAACAACTCAGACCGTGACTTTACAACTAATATGAAGGCACTTAGCTGTGATTTGGTATCGAACATCTTCTCGTTCTTTGAATGAGGTTATGTTCGATCTGATTGTGATTTAACTTAATTGTCCGGCCACTCGTATGCAAATCTCCTGAATGCATGAATTCATTGAATAACAAGATCAGTCCTACTCAGGCTTGAGTGAATTCAATAACAATGCTTTACTGCTGTCACGAGAGGTATATTCTGAAGTTATAGAGGCAGAGAGTCATAGAGATGTACAGCATGGAAACAGATTCTTCCGTCCAACCCATCCATGTCGACCAGATATCCCAACCCAATCTAGTCCCACCTTCCAGCATCCGGCCCATATCCCTACAAACCCTTCCTATTCACGTTCCCTTTCAAATGCTTTTAAATGTTGCAATTGTACCAGCCTCCACCACTTCCTCTGGCAGCTCATTTCATACACATCCCGCCCTTTGTGTGTAAAAGGTGCCCTTTAGATCTCTTTTACATCTTTCCACTCTCACCCTAAACCTATGTCGTCTCGTTCTGGAATCCCCAATCCCAGGGAAAATACTTTGTCTATTTATCCTAGCCCTCATAATTTTGTAAACCTCTAGCAGGTCACCCATCCGTCTCCGACGCTCCAGGGAAAACAGCCCCGGCCTGTTTAGCCTCTCCCCATAGCTCAAATCCTCCAATCCTGGCAACATCCTTATAAATTTGTTGTGAACTATTTCAAGTTTCACAACTTCTTTTCAATAGGAAGGAGACCCAGAAATGTACGCAATATTCCAACAGTGGCCTAACCAATGACATGCACAGCTGCAACAAAACCTCCGAAGTTGATCAAATAGCTGCGATACCATAATATGAAATTTATAGAAAGAAAATTCTATGATTTAGTCCATCGTACCCTCTCCACAATTCGATAAGAACACAGTTAATAATTGATTTATGAACAATTGGCGAATTCCAAAGATTCACTGTCTTACAAGACAATCCATTTTTTTTTTGCATGTTTATGTGATCTGCCTTTTATGTTCCTTATTTTGAGGCGGTGTTGCTCGATCTTGACCTTGTGACATTTTCCAGTGCACTTCCAAATTCGATGGTGCCGCATGTCAATGAGATGACAAATTCTAGGTTGTGCAAATGATTGTTAATTTTGTCCATATCAACATTCAGAATCACCTCAAGGCACGTTCCAGTCACGGAAAAAGCAAACAATAAACGCAGAGGTGAATGATTGCAAATGTCAAAATATGTCAAAGGATGTGACATTTTCCTAAGTTTAGAACCAGGAACTGTTGGCACACCCACGATCGAACGGGTGCAGCATCCCAACTATGACGAGATCAGTTTCGACATTGTTTAATATATTTTTTAAAAATCATCTTTGGGATCTTTGAGCCGCTCGCTGGCCATCATCCTTTTTTTTGTTTCCTGTCTCTAGTTTCCTTGCGAAGGTGGTGGTCAGTTATATTCTTGAACCGCTGCTTTCTACCTGCTGTGTGTTAACCCATAATGCCATGAGGGAAGGAATTCCAAGATGTTGACCCAGGAATATTGAAGGAACGGCGATATATGATCGTGAGTGGCTTGGAGCGGAACTTGAAGGTGGTGGTGTTCCCATGCATCTGCTGTCGTTACCCTTCCAGATGAAAGTGGTCGTTGGTTTTGAAGGTGTTCTTTGATGATATTAAGTGGTATTCTAATATTGTAGATAGTAGAGACTGCTGTTACTGACCATCTGTGTTGGAGGGAATGAATGTGTGTGGATGTGATGCCAATTAGGCAGGCAGCTTTGTCCTGGATGGCATCAAGCTCGTTGAGTGTTGTTGGAGCAGCATTCATCCAGACACGTGGGGAGTATTCCATTACAATCCTGACTTGTGACTTGTATATTGTGGACAGGCACCGCTTAGTCAGAAGACGAGTTACATGTCACAGTATTTCGATACTCTGACCTGCACTTGTATTCATTGCGTTTATGCGGTGAGTTAACTTGCGTTTCTGGTTAATGATAAATTTCGGATGTTGTTAGTGGAGGATTCAATGATGGTTACATCAATGAATGTCAATAGGTGGTGGTTAGTTTGTGTCGTATTGGTGATTGTCATACGATTGTCTTTGTTTGGCACGAGTGTTACTTGCCATTTGCAGGCCAAGACTCGATATTGTCCAGATCTTGTTTCATTTGAACGTGAAATGTGCATGAATCCGAGGAGTTGCGAAGGGTGCTGAACATTGAGCAGTCATCAGCGACCATCTCCACTTCTGACCTTATGGTGAAGGGAAGGCCATTGATGAAAGAGCTGACAATGCTTTTTGCCGAGGACACTACCCTGACGATTAACTGCACAGATATAATGACTGACCTCCAACAACAACGACCATCGTCCTCTCTGCCATGTATGACACCAAGCTACGGAGAGTTTTAACCGTTGACGTCTATTGATTCCCGTTTACTTCGGGCTCCTTGATGCCACGCCCGATTGAATACAGTCTTCATGTCAAGGGCGATATCCCCTCACCTCTGGACTTAAACTGTTTAGTCAATTTTTTGAACTAGGTCTGCAATGAGCTCAGGAACTGCAGAGCACTGGTAGAACCCAAACTGGGCATTGGTAAGCAGGTTATTGCTGAGCAGGTGTGTCAGGATTGCGCTGCTGACAAAAACCTCGATCACTTTATTGATGATCGAGAGTAGACTGATGGGGTGTAAATTGGCCCAGTTTGGGTTTCTCCTGCTCCTTATGTACAGGACATACTTGGGCAATTTTCTACATTGTGGGATAAATACAGGTATTGTACTAATGCTGGAACAACTGGGTTAGGATCAGGTATTTGAGGAAAGACTCCCCATCCCCATCAATCTGGTGGACATTTTATAATGTTTTTCTCCGGTGCATTGTCGAAGATGTGAGATAGTGCAGAATTTCAAAAAGGTGAACGGATTTGCTGAATTCAATGTGCATACCTGGACTTTGATTGAGTTTTACAAGAACAAATTAAGAAAACAAAAGGATGCAATCTAGATGGCCAAGCTAACTGCAATCTTGGTTATGCACGAACCTTAAATCATAGCGAGTCATATTCAATACTTGTGGTAAGGAGACATGGATGATGAAGTTCAGATCAAGGAAGCCAAAGGACACGAAATCATAATATTTTAGACCAATCAATAATTTTGTAAGTGGAGGACATGACCAGCAGAATCTATCAGAATACAATCGATAAAATATAATGAAAGGGACTAGTCTTGATCCCTAAATTTGGATATTTCGCTACTGTCACCGTGGTGAGTATGCACAACAATCAGAAGCAGATTCCATTTTGAATTTCACATGATGCTGTGCAACGTGTGATCAATTAACGATTTCCTTTACACGGTGTGACAGATCAAATGGTGAATGTAGGTAAGTGAGTACCATGGTGATGATTAAACTGGACATTCTTGGTTCGGGAGAAGAGAGATGAAGGGGTCAGTATGGAGCAATGAGAGCAGAAGTGATGGGTGAATGGAACAGTGTAGCTCAATGAGAACAGGCTTGAACAGAACATTGTAGGTCCGCGTGTACACAGATGACAGGTGAAAAGAGCAGTGTAGCGTAATGTGCACAGGGTGATGGGATAACAGGACAGTTTAGATCAATGAGTATAAGAATGATGTAAGGTTAGGCAGTGTTTGTCAGTGTTTTGGGTGAACTGTTCAGCATAGATCAATGATTAATGGCATGATTAATTAATGAGATCGTGCAGGTTAGTGAGCAAAAGTGTGACTGGTGAATGTGAGAATATAGATCAATTAGTCCAAAGGTACTCGGTGAAAGGGAAAGTGTAGTTCTGTAAGAATAATGCTTGATGGGTGAACTGGACTTTGATGGTCAGTGGGTATAGCAACGCTTGGTGATAGGAATAGTATAGGTCAGTAAGTACGGTCAGGGCAACATGGTGGCTCAGTTGTTAGTACTGTTGCCACACAGTGCCAGGGACCAGGGTTCGATTTCACCATCGGCCGACTATTGTGTGGAGTTTGTACATTCTCCTCGTGTGTGCATGGGTTTCCTGTCAGTGCTCTGGCTTCCTCCCACAATCCAACGATATGCAGGTTAGTAAAATTGGACCAGGTGAATTGTCCATAGTGTGCATTGATGTGTCGGTTAGGTGCCTTGGTCAGGGATAAATGTAGAGCAACAGTGTAGGGGAATGGGTCTGTGTGGGTTACTCTTTGGAGGGTCTGTGTAGACTTGTTGAGCTGAAGGACCTGCTTCCAGAAGTGCCAATCGTTACAGAATCTCAAAGGAATGAGACTGACCAGATCATCTGGCATCAACCGAGGCACCGGAAGAGACAATGGCAGAAAAAATCGTGTTGACCATACAAAGTCTTAATTACTACCATCTGGGGACTGGGGACAAAATTGGGAGAGCTGTCTCAAAGACTAGTCAAGTAACAGTCTGTCACAGACTTAATTACAGAGTAGCACCGTAAAGACAATATCCCAGAAACCACCTTTACAACCCTTGAATACGTTTTTCGCTACTGGCAGGACACAATCAGCAATAGTGGTGGCACAGTTGTATCCAATCCGGAGGGAGTTGCCATGGAAGTCCTCAACAAAGATGGTGGATCCCATGAAGCCTCATGTATTCACGTTAAGAACAGACAATGTAACCTCCTGCTGATTACCATGTACCGTCTTTCCGCAGCTTATGAATGGTACTCCTGCATGTTGAACAACAACTGGAGGAAGCACGGAAGATGGCAAGGGGTTAATTTATGTTCTGTGTGTGGGATTTTTTTGTCAATCACCAAGAGTGGCTCTGCAGCAGCTCTCTTGATCGAGATGATTCAGCCTTTACGGACATAGCTGCTAGACTGGGTCTGCAGTGCGAGGTGAGGGAACTAACAAGTGGGAAAGTCATCCCTAACCTCATCCTTACCATTCTGATAACTGCAGCTACATCTGGCCATGACAGTATCATTCAGGTTGACCACCGCAGAGTCCTTGTAGAGTTGAAGTCCTGCGTTCCCATTGAGGGGACCGTCCATCTTGTTGTGTGGCACTATCACCGGCTAAATGAGGTGGGCTTCCAATAGATCCCCAAACTCAAGACTGGACATTTGGCAAAGCAACCATTCAACCAACCATTAGAACCAAGCCATGAGATCAACTCTGATTCAATAGACTGGGCAGGTGGGCATGCCAGGATCAGCACCAGTGCAGACCTGAAGGTGACGTGTAGACCTGGTGAAGCCACCAAACAGGACTACCTGTATGTCACCCAGCATGGGTAGCAGGTGTTAGACAGATATAAGTGATCACACAACCAATGGATTGTACCTAAGCTGTGCAGTCGTGCCACATTCTTGCAAGAATAATGGTGGACTTCTAAACAACGCAGTGCAAATGTACCCATTCTGAATGATGGAAGAGCCTAAAACCATAGTGCAAAAGATCAGCCTAACGCTTGTGCAGCAAGCTTCAATCAGAAGTGCTCAGTAGACAATCCATCTCGTAGTCCTCCACTGGTCCCCAGCAGATACCAGTGTTCAGCCAATTTGATTCGCTCCACGTGATATCAAGAAACGGTTGGAGACACTGGATACTGCAAAAGATACA
>NW_025212538.1:0-979 GCF_004010195.1 Chiloscyllium plagiosum | reverse complement strand
CAGACCCGAAAACACTAAAGATAAAACAGTCTGCCTCATTGGAATTACATACGCATACATCCACTCGCACCCTACCAACGTTTAGCAGGAGCAAAGTGTGCAATGCGCACTGCAGAAATTCATGAAAGTTCATCGGAAAGCTCCTCCCCCACCCAGGAGAAGGGCAGCAGGTGTACGGGAACGCCACCAAATTTTGTAACCCTATCCCCACCCCAAGCCATTCACCATTCTGATTTGGAAACAGGAAATATCTCTGCTCCTTCACTGGCATTGGTTCAAAATCCTAGAATTTTGGTCCTAATGGCATTGTTGGTGATCCCACTGAAAAGGACTGCAGCGATTGAAAAAAGTCATTCCCACTTCTCAATTGAAACTAGGGATGGGTAATAAATGCTGGCCAACCAACGACGCTCTCAGCCTCAAGTAAATAAATAAATAGTTATTATTTACTCAACAGATCCATTTTCCTTTTTGAAAGCAGCCAAATTAGAGCAATAACTACGAGCATTAATATTCTAAACAGGTACAATTAAACATAAAGGAACAGTAGATATGTTTGTGATATATGATGCAATTCCCATTTCTTTTATCTTCTCAACAGTTCAAAGATATAGAATATGCTGATGTCCAGAACCACCCAAAGAAATAGTGTACAATGCAATCAAGCACTGCACAATCCAATATTATATGGCTTTCATTCAATTTTTGCCCATTGCTGGCATTGAAAACTTTCGAATCACTAACTATTTTAATGTGAAGAATGTTTAATCGATTTATGAAGCAACGCAGGATCTGGTTAATTAACGTTTTATATCAATGGGAGTCGTTGCTGCCATTGACAGTGTGGAAACACTCTGTTGTATGCCTGAGATGCAAACATCTGGCTGCATTTACATATGTGCTTCAAAACAAAGTAAATGTCACAGCGTGATCTTTGGCAGAAAGACCTCTTTAATTATGAATAAGCAAGATTTTACTT
>NW_025212537.1:23505-27100 GCF_004010195.1 Chiloscyllium plagiosum | reverse complement strand
ACCCTCAAAGATCAACAAGACTGTCTATGGAACATCAGGAGGTGAGAAAATATTCTGTAAATATTTCGTGCCAGATTTTACTGAAAGGGGATATGGAAGTTAGAGAAGTTGGAGAAATAAATAGTTATAACATGGCAAGTGTACATAATACAGAGGAGGAGGCACTGAATGTCTTAAAATGCATAAAGATGGATAAATCCCTGGAATCTGATCAGGTGTATCCCAGAACTTTGTGGGTAATTAGGGAAGCTTTTGCTGGGCCCCTCGCTGCAATATTTGTATCATCGATCGCCACAGGTGAGGTGCTGGAAGACTGGTGCCATTATTTGAGAAAGGTGGTAAGGAAAAGCCAGGGAACTATAGACCGGTGAGCCTGAAGTCAGTGGCAAATAAGTTGTTGGAGGGGATTCTCAGGGACAAGATTTGCATGTCAGTGGAAAAGCAAGAAATGTTTCGGGAGAGTCAGCATGGCTTTGTGCATTGAAATCATTAATTTGGACTTGAGAAAGACACAAGGTTTCACATAACACACTGGTTAGCAGGTTCAACACCATAGCATTCTGGCGGAACTGGCTGTTTGGATACGGAATTGGCTGGGAGGTCAAAGAGTCATAGATGGACAACACAGAAACAGAGACCCGTCGGTCCAACCGGTACATGCTGATCAGATATCCCAACGCAATCTAGTCCCACCTGTCAGCACCCGGCCCATATCCTTCCTATTCATATATGCGTGAAGATGCCTTTTAAATGTTGCAATCGTAATGGCCTCCAACACTTCATCTGGCAGCTCATTCCATACACGTACCACCCTCTGTATGAAAACGTTGCCTCTCAAATCTCTTTTAAGTCTTTCCCCACATATCATAAACCTATGCCCTCTAGTGCTGGGATCCCCCACGCCAGGGAAAAGACTTTGTCTATTTATCCTATCCATGCACCTCATGTTTTTATATACATAGATAAGATCACCTCTCAGCCTCCGATGCTGCAGGAAAAACAGCCCCAGTCTATTCAACCTACAGCCTAGCTCAAATCCTCCAACCCTGGCAACAGTCTTGTAAATCTTTTCTGAACCCTTTCAAGTTTCACAACATCCTTCCAATAGGAGGGAGACCAGATTTGTATGCAACGTTCCAAAAGTGGCCTAACTCATGTCCTGTACAGCCGCAACATGATCTCATAACTCCTGTACTGAATACTTTGTCCGATAAAGGAAAACACACCAAATGCCGCCTTCGCTATCCTATCTACCTGCACTCCAAGGTCTCTTTGTTCAGTAACACTCCTCAGAACCTTACCATTAAGTGTATAAGTCCTGCTATGATTTCCTTTCCCAAAATGCCACTCCTCAGCCCATTCACCAATCTGATCAAGATCCCATTGTACTCTGAGGTAATCTTTTTCACTGTCAACTACACCTCCAGTTTTGGTGTCATCTCACTAACTATACCTCCTATGTTCACATCCAAGTCATTGATATAAATGACGAAAGGTAGTGGATCCAGCAGTGATCCTTGTAACACTCCACTAGTCACAGGCCTCCAGTCGGAAAAGCAACCCTCCACCACCACCCTCTGTCTTCTCCTTTGAGCCAGTTCTGTATCCAAATGGTTAGTTCTCCCTGTATGCCATGAGCTCTAACCTTGCTGAGCAGTCAGTGTCATAGTGGAGGGTGTTTTTTGGACTGGAAGCCTGTGATGAGCAATATGCCGTCAGGCTGGGTGCTGGGTCCACTGCTTTTTGCCATTTATTTCAATGATTTCTATGTGAATATAGGAGCTATGGTTAGTAGGTTTACAATAGACACCAACATTGAAGGTACAATGGACAGCAAAGTTACCTGAGAGTACAATGAGACTCCGATCAAATGGGCTGAGGAGTGGCAGATGAAGTTTAATTTTGATAAATGTGAGGTTATGCATTTTGGAAAAGCAAATCAGGGCCGGACTTCTACACTTAATGGGAAGGTCCTGGGCAGTGTTGCTGAACTAAGAGATCTTGGAGTGCAGGTTCATAGTTCCTTGAAAGTGGAATCATAGATAGGCAGGGTAGTGAAGAAAGTGTTTGGTGTACTTGCCTTTATTGGTCTGTGCATTGAGTCCAGGAGTTGTGACGTCATTTTGCGGCTGCACAGGACATTCATTCAGCCACTTCTGGAATTCTGCTTTCAGTCCTGGTCTCCCCGCTATTGGAATGATATTGTGAAACTTGAAAAGATTCAGAAAAGATGCAAAGATGTTGCCAGGGTTGAGGGATTGAGCTATAGGGAGAGGCTGAATAGACTGAGGCTGTTTTCACTGGAGAATCGGATGCTGAGAGGTAACCATAGAGGTTGATAAAATCGTTCGGGACATGGATAGGGGAAACAGCCAGGGTCTTATTCCTGTTTAGGTGAGTCCAAAACTAGAAAGCACAGGCGTGAGGGAAAAGATTGAAAATGGATATTAGGGGCAAAGTTTCAAGCTGAACGTGGTATGTGTATGGAATGAGCTGCCAGAGAAAGTGTGGAGGCTTGTACAGTTACAACATTTAAAAGGCATCTCATTGGATATGTGATTGGGAAAGGTTTAGGAGGCTCTGGGCCAAGTGCTGGCATATGGGACGAGATTAATTTAGGATATCTAGTCAGCATGGACAAGTTGGACTGAAGGGTCTGTTTCTGTGCTGTACATCGCTATGACACTAATAAATTAAAATTAAGATAGGGTTCTCTTTTAAGGAGAGTTAGCAGAAGGCCAGACAATTCTCCTTGGAGCTGAGAAGGTTAAGCAGTGATTTCGACCAGGAGTTGATTTGTTTCCAGGGTATTTCATTTACAGAGAGACAGAGTGAGAAATTTTTAACGTCACACTTTTTAGTAACTATTTTCAGGTAACTGGCAAATAATGCAGAGGAAAAATGTGAAGATTATTTTACTCACTAAGTTCTGAGTATCTGGAACAGTTTGAAAGACAGCTGGATGCAGATTCAGTAGTTATTGTCAAAACAAATTTGAAATTTAACTTTATTAAGGAAGGATTTGGAGGGCTATGTCCAAATGGGAGGTGAGTTGGGATAGACTGCCACCATCTCCAGAGGGAGAGACTACAGCCCCAATGGGCGGAATATCCCCCAGCCCCTGTGCTCTGTGATACTGACCCATTCACTGTGAATGATGAAGCTCATCACAGGGCAGAGCCATAGAGATGTACAGCATGAAAATAAACCCTTTGGTTAAACTGCTCCATGCTGACCAGATATCGCAACTTAATCTAGACTCATTTTCCAACACTTGTCACATATCACTCTACATCCTTCCTATTCATATACCCTTCCAGATGCCAAATGGTATAATTGAAACTACATCCGCCACTTCCCAACAGAAGATTCCATACACGCACCAACTTCAGTGGGGAAGAAAATTGCCACTCAAATCCATATTAAATTCTCCCCCTCTCATCTTAAACCTATGCCCTCTCATTCTGGACTCCCCCACCCCAGGGAAACGACCTTGTCTATTTATCCTACCCATGCCCCTCCTGATTTTATAAACCTCTGTGAGGTCACCCCTCAGCCTCTGATGCACCTGGGAGGATCCCACCACTCAGGTCAC
>NW_025212537.1:17820-22854 GCF_004010195.1 Chiloscyllium plagiosum | reverse complement strand
AGCTCAGCAGATCTGGCAGCATCTGTGAAAAGAAATCAGTTCGCATTTTCGATCCAGTGACGCTTCCTCAGGAACTGAGAAAAAAATGTCTGTTTTTATGCAGAAGGAAGGGGTTAAGGAGTAAATGATAGGTGGGGATAGAGTCCAAAGAGAGAGATAGGAGCAGTTGGACAAAGGAGTGAGTAACGATCTGACAGGGGGAGGGTGAATAGCTGTTTATGGGGACTGTTAGTGGCTAACCATAGGTAATGTGTAATGGCAGGCTACGTAATAAGAAGGCCAGGTATGTGGGGTAGGGGGCAAAGACACTATGACGTGGGAGAGTTCAGGACCTAAAATTGTTGAATTTGATGTTGAAGCCAGGGGGTTGCAGGGACCCCAAGTGTGAGATGAGGTGTTGTTCTTCCAGCTTGTGTTAATGTGTGGCGCTGGAAAAGCACGGCAGGTCAGGCATCAACCAAGGAGCAGGAGAATTGACGTATTGGGCATGTCAGCACTTCATCAGAAATGTGGGTGGTGGAATACGGCTGAGAGATAAATAGGGAGGGGTGTTTGGGGTTGGGGAAGGGAGCTAGGGAGGCAATAGGTGGTTATAGATGGAGGGTAGTGGTGAGAGGGTAGAATGGATAATTGGGAAGGAAGATGGGCAGGTGGGATTTTTCAAGAGGCCAGTGCCGAGTTGGAGGATTGAATCTGAGATAAGGTGGGGAAGGAGAGATGAGGAAACCTTGATGCCATGTGGTTGGAAGTTCCCAAGGTGGAAGATGAGGTGTTCTTCCTCCAGGTGTCGGGTGGCTCGGATTTGGGGATGGAGGACTTGCCTGTCCTTGGCAGCATGGTGGCGGAGGGGGTGGGGAATAGCCGAAATGATCGGCCACAGGGTTGTGGGGTTGGTTCGTGCATGTGTCCCAGAAATGTTCCCTGAAATACTCCACAATTTGGCGTCCCGAGAGCAAGGGACACAATAGGTGAGGTTTTGGGTGGGCAGGGAAATCTCTGCTGGATGTGGGAGGATCCAGTGGTGCCTTGGATGGAGGTGAGGGGAAGGTGTGGGCAAAGGTTTTCCACCTCTTGCAGTGGCAAGCGAAGGTGCCTGGAGTGGAGGGTGGGTTGTGGGGAGTGTGGATCTAACATGGAAGTCACAGAGGGTAAGGTCTCTGTGAAATGCTGAAAGGGATGGGTAGGCAAATATATCTCAGGTGGTTGGATCTGATGGTGGAAATAGAGGATGATGCGTTGTATCCGGGTGGAAGGTGAGGATGGTGGGATTGCATCTTTGTTGCATTTGACGGGGTGGGATTCAAGGGCAGTGGTGTGGGAAGTGGAGGAGATACACTGGAGAGTATTGTTGACCACATGTGAGGTGCAGTCCTTGAAATAGGAAGCCATTTGGTATGCTCTGAAGTGTTCTTCCAGCTTGCATCAAACTTCACTGGAACACCACAGTAAGCATGAGACAGAGATGTTGGACAGGGAACAGTCTTGTGTGTTAAAGAGCAGGCAACTGGAAGCTCAGGGTCTTTTTTGCGGCACAATGTAGATCATCAGCCGCCATTTCCTCCACCGCCACTGAGATGCTAGAAGGTTCCTGTCTCCTCCATTAACAGCTTTCCACGTTCCCACTCCTTTATCTTTCCAAATGATCCTGTGTCTCTTTGGGCTCTGTCCCCACCTATTATTTACTCTTTAACCCCTATCTCCTGTAGTCCAAAGATCTGTAGGTTAGGTGAATTGGCCCAGCTAAGTTTCCCGTAGTGTTCAGGGATGTGCATTAGTCCGGGGAAATGGAGAGTAATAGAGTAGGAGAATGGGTCTGGGTGGGATAAACTTCGGAGGGTGGGTGTGGAATTGTTATGCCAAAGGGCCTGTTTCCTGAAGGGATTCTAATTTTCCCAGCTGTCATCGGTTCTGAGAAAGGGTCACTGGACGCATGATGACCCTTGGTGTGTGTAGGAGGCGGAATGGAGAGCGTGGCAGCAGAAACCGGATGAAATGTATCAGTGTAGACTGGGAGGGTTTAGTTACACTCTGTGCAGGTCGTTAGTCTGAATTAGAAACTCTTGGTCCCACGTTTGCAGCAAAGGGGAAGATGGCTTGGGCCTCAGGTAGTGAGAGGTCCTGGGTTATGGCCACCATCTTTATTTGGGGCAAGGTACCGCAAGGAGCATGCATGTGTCCTCCTCCTGGGTGAGGGAGGGGTGATTTGAAGAGGAGCATTTACACATCAAACACATACCAAGAGAAGTGTTTGCCTGCACTATTCATCTTGCACTGACTGAGCTTTGTTTTGTGAATTCATTTTATAGGATATTAATTGAGAATAATTGAGACTGGGATCTCAATAAACAAGTTTCTACAGTTAGCGGAGTCATCAGGATCTGAATATCATTGGCATTTAACTGTGGAACGAGAAAGGATTGTCTGTTCTGTCTGTGGGAAAATATCTTCAATATTTTTGTCAAGCCAAAAGCAGAAAGATGTTCAAGTCCATGGTTGGATCACCCTTGGGGTATGTGTTCAATTCTTGGCCCTGCAGCTGTGGAAGGAGGTATTGGCCTGAGAGAGAGCACAGATTTATCCAAATTACACCTCGTCTTTTTGCAGGAACTTTCAGATTTAATCTCAATCATCCACTTTATAATGTTAATCTGTCAACTCCCTCCTTCCAGTTCTCTGCAAATTTCTCATTGAAGTTCCTTGTGGACTCAAATTCCAGCACTATTTCAGGTGGAACGTTCCAGATTCTGACAACTGTCTGTTCATTCAGAAACTGCTGAAGTCCATTTTGACTCTGGGGTAACAAAGGGCTGAATTGAAAGGTGCAATGCTGGTCCTGAGCTCCCATTGAGGTGCATTGGAACAGTACAGGAGGCTGAGGGCAGTGTAGGTGTGAGCAGACAATGAAAATGACAGGGCTGCACTGTGAGTGCCGCTTGGCTCAATGAGAGTGTTTTGGAGTTGGGTGTAAATAGTGAGGTGAGACAGGGATAAGGTGAAGCTGAAACTCAGTTTTAGTTCAGGCCTTTTAGAAATTCACAGCCCCAATGGGAATAGTCAATTTGTCAGTGATACCTGCGGAGTATTTACGTTTTTAAAGTATGACATATCAGCTTAAGTAAAGATTGTTTTTGTTATTATAATGGACATGTTTGAAGTGAAGGAAGGTTGCTCACTCATTTAAATTCTCTTAATGGGAGTCACTAGATGAATATAGAGAGAAGTTGTTGCAGGAGACCTCAGACCCGTGGTGTGCTCCTCTTGCACAATGTGGGAAATAAGGGCCGCTTCCAGTGTCCCTGGCGGCTATGTGTGCAGGAAGGGTTCCCATCTGCAGCTACTGGGAAACTGCTTTTCAGAGCTGGAGCTGAGAGTGGACTCACTGTGGAGCATCTGTAATACTGAGAATGTGATGGACAGCACGTTTCGTGAGTTAGTCACACTGCAGGTGAGGGTTACGCAGGCAGAAAGGGAATGGGTGAACATCAGATCTAGTAAAAGGCTCAGGAAGCGAGAACAGGAGTCTCCCGTTGTTATCCCCTTCTCATACAGATACTGTATACCGCTTGGGATTCTGTAAGGGCGGGAATGGATGGGGTGGCTTCTCGGGAAATCAGCAACAGCCAGGTTCATGACACCACAGAGAGCTCTGCTGATCAGAACAAGAGGACTGAGAGTGGCAGGGCTATAGTGACAGGGGATTCAATAATCAGGGGTAGGGCTAGGCACTTCTGTGCCCACAGACATGAATCCAGGATGGTATGTAATCTCCCTGATGCCAAGATCCATGATATCATGGAGTGGCTGCAGGACATTCTGGAGCTGGAGGGTAAACAGCCCGTGGTCGTGCAACACACAGATACCAACGACATCGCTAAACAGAGGGACAAGGGCTTGAAAGCTGGACATAGGAAGAGCAGAGATGCATTAAAATGTAGCTCCTGATATGTAATAATGTCAGACGTACTCCCAGTGCCATGTGCTAATGAGAGCAGGAATGAGAAGGTATATCAGCTGGATGTGTGGCTGGGGAAATAGTGTACCAGAGAAGGGCTTTGATTCTTCAGGCACTGGGACTGTTTCTGGGTTAGGTGGGACCTATACCAGCCTGACTGGTTAGCCCTGGGCAAAGCTGAGACAAATCTGGTGGGGGCTTTTGCAAGTTCTAATGGTGAATTTGTAACTAGTCTGGCAGGGGGATGGGAACTAAAGTGTAGGCTTAGATGGGTCAGATTCAGGACAGGGAATGGGAGGTAGAATATTAATGATGTAGTTAGCGGCTCAGAAAGCCAAAGGAAAGGAGGATTAAATGAAGATTGAGTCCCTCTTCAGCCATCAGTCCTGACATCCCAGGAATGTGAGTCAACAAAATATGGAGCTGTATACATGTCTATGACTCTGTGCTTCAGCAAAATGGTGGAAATCTGCAATAAAAACAAAAAGCGCTGGAGATCCTCAGCAAGTCTGTCAGCATCTGAAATGGTGACGTATGCAGGAAACATTGCAGCCTTGAAGAAGTGTTTAGATGATCACACCAAGCACTACAATGTCGGTTACACGCTGAGTGCCAGAATGTGGGACTAGCATAAATAGGTGCTTGATGACCAGCATGAATACGATGGGGCTGGAAAGTTGACGTTTCGGGTCAGGGCTATTTATCAAGATGACAAAGGGTCCCGACCCAAAACATCAACCTTCCTGCTCCTCTGATGCTGCCTGACCTGCTGCACCTCCCCAGGTCCACATTGTACAGACTCTGACTTCCAGCATCTGCAGTCCTTAACTATCTTCACATCCCTGGACTCATCTGGTGATCCTCCTTTACACTCTCTCAATAACCAGGAGAGCCTTCCTTGGAAAAGGGGAACAAAAGTGTAAAGAGTAGTCCAGGTGTGTTCTCTCCAAGGCCCTTCCAGAAAGGGATCCCTGCCCCCATCTTATCCATATTGGTCATCAAGCACACATGCCTGGTGTGATCATCTAAACACTTCTTCAAGGCTGCAATGTTTCCTGCATCTGTCACCATTTCAGATGCTG
>NW_025212537.1:0-17137 GCF_004010195.1 Chiloscyllium plagiosum | reverse complement strand
GGGCAACTGTTGTACACAAAGGTGGTATGTATATGGAATGAGCTGCCAGTGGAAGTGGTTGAGGTGGGTATAGTAACAACAAGTAAAAGACATTTGGACAAATACATGGATAGGAAAGATTCAGAAGCAGATGGGCCAAGTGCAGGGAAATGGGGTTAGCGTGGATGGACATTCTGATTGGCATGGGCCAGTTTGGGCCAAAGGGCCTGTCTCTGCTGCAGGACACTATAACTCTAAGTGCATTTGCTATTTCTCCCCCTAACTCTGTTGGTATCATGGGATGTATTCCATCAGGGCAAGGAGACTTGTCTACCTTTAGCTCCAATAGCTTGCCCAGCTCTCACTCTTTCGTGATAATGGTCTTTCGAGGTCCTCACCTTCCTCAGTCTCCTTATCAATTACTGTCATGGTCTTCGTATCCTCCACTGTGAAGACTCACTGCTATGTCCTCACATTCCTGAACCCTGCTGGATAGGAATAATTGGGCACAGAACTCTGAGAGGTCTTCTTTGAGTCTTTATTGATGAGACACGGCAGCTATCTGGATAGTGTACATGCAAAACGCCTTCAGGAGCATCGGGTAACTCCCCATCTGTCTGGTGTACGCTCCCATTCTTATACCTTTGTGGTTTGTGACTTTGAATACAGACTGTCTCTCAATATTATCTCCATGGCAACGGCAGTTCAAAAGTCTAGTTCAGTTCAGCACTTTGTGGTTAAACCACACACCCCTTCCCCACGCCCCCGAAGCTCCTTCAAGTACTTGACAGGCGCTTCAGTTTCAGTGGGGCTGTCTGTCGGGATTCTGATGTGGAGGAGCCGGGGTTGGGGTGGGGTGGACAAAGTTAAAAACCACACATCACCAGGTTATAGTCCAACAGGTTTATTTGGAAGTACAAGTTTTTGGAGTGTGCTGTGATTTTTAACTTGATCAGGATTGTCCCTATGGTAACAGTTAAGTGCTTCAACAATTACAGAGGCCATATGTTCCCCACACAATAGGTTTCCCTCTAGCAGTGTAAACTGCTATTCCGGCCGTGGGGATAGCTACTCATCACTTTTTATCCGCAATTCCATCATGCTTTCTGTTGATCTTTGAAGTTTTTCCAATATCTGAATTTATCCTTGGTCTTTGCCAATTTGTATGCCTTCTACTTCAATTTCATAGACTCCCTTATTTCCTTAGACATGGCAGATTACTCCTTTTCCTACAGTCCTTCCTTTTCACTGATATATACTTTTGCTGAGAAATTTGAAAAATTACTTTGATATTCCTCCACTGTCTGTTAACTGTCCCACAGTAAAGTCTTTGCTTCCAGTTTGCATTAGCCAACTCCTGCCTCATCCTATTGTTAGTGTCCTTTGTTTAAGCACAGTATCTTGGGATTGGATTTAATCTTCCCTCTTTCCATCTGTGTTCTAAATTAACCAGATTTATGACAAGTCTTTTTATCAGATTACGAGGGGAGGCAATGTTTCCTGGTTGTTTTGGGTTTCATTGTCAGCACCCTTGGCTTTGTAATAAAGTACAGGATAGATATTCACAACAGAGTATTCTGGAGCTGTGAATGTACTACTATCTAAAACCATAAACCACTGTCTCCCCTCAGTTTAAAATTGCAAAATCATTATCTCCTACACGCTTCCTCACTCTCTAAGTTTGGAACGCTAATCCACCTGACTATCCTGCTATTTCTGAAAATCTCCTTTGGTGAAGATGTGTGAGTTTTGGATTCATCATTCTGTTTATTACCGTAAGAAGATAAGCACTGGGCACAGGAGACGCAATGCAGCTCTTCGAACCCGCTCCACCATTTAATACGGTGATGATTGAGCTCACCTCGGTCTCAGCTGGATTTTCGCGCCTGCTCTCTCTCACACTTGAACTCATTGTAAATTAAAAATCTGTATCTCTTCATTAAATTTGCTCATGTCTTGGCATCGACATCATTTTGAATAGGAAATTCCACAGATTCACAACACATTGAGATAGGTACATACTTCTTCATGAGAATAGAATAGAGTCCCTACAGTGCAGAAACAGGGTATTCATCCATCGATTCCACACCAACCATCTGATGAGCATCCCATTCAGACCCACCCATTCCCTATAACCCTGCATTTCCCGTGGCTAATTGCCTAACCAGCACATGCATGGACCCTGTGGGCAATTTGGCATGACCAATCCACCTAACCTCCACATATTTGGACTGTGGGAGGAAACTGAAACACCGAACAAAACCACGCAGACATGGCGAGAATGTGTAAACTCCACACAGTTGCCTAACGCTGGAATCAAACCCGGGTCACTGACGCTGTGAGGCAGCAGTGCTAGCCACTGAGCCACCTCTGCTTAAAATCTGCTGCCCATTAACCTCCCCACCCCGCAATTGGATGAATATATATTCCTTACGTCAGAAATCGGGCTGTCTAAGCGGATGTCTCAGTAAATCCCAGTGACAGCCCACATGTCCTGTGTGTCTGAATGGATATCCTATACACAACACCCTCCAGCCCACACTTTCTTTCACTTTCTAGGGAATTGACCAATGGGAAACAAAGAAGGATCTGACCCATTCTCAAAGCCTGAAGGTTCCTCTTCTGTCCAGGATCTGCCACCACCCTTTCTGTTTCCTTTTGTTTCATTCTGCTGTTACATTATTGACTTGCAGCAACTGAAAGGAAAGGAAGTGAACCCAGAAAGGGTGCAGAGTCTAACCAGGGACGGGAAGTGGTGGCATGGATCTCTTTATCAGTAACACCATGAGAATGGGGAGGGTGTACATTAGGGGGTAGCAGAGTAAGAATGGTGGGAGAGCGTAACTGGGCTGGAGGGTTACAGCTTCGGGGGAAGAAAGGGGAAAAAGGTATTCCAGAGAAACTAGAATTGTCTGTTCTGAATTTCTAATCTGTACATATTCCTCTTATACAGAGTGCTAGATAGTGAAGATTTGCAGACTGAAATCTCAAAATCACGTGCAGATTGTGATTAGGTTTACCAGCATTTGAAGAACCAAAGATGGAGAATCACTTTGGGCGGATTGTGGGCGGCACGGTGGCACAGTGGTTAGCACTGCTGCCTCACAGCGCCTGAGACCCGGGTTCATTTCCCGCCTCAGGCGACTGACTGTGTGGAGTTTGCACGTTCTCCCCGTGTCTGCGTGGGTTTCCTCCGGGTGCTCCGGTTTCCTCCCACAGTCCAAAAGATGTGCAGGGTCAGGTGAATTGGCCATGCTAAATTGCCCGTAGTGTTAGGTAAGGGGTAAATGTAGGGGTATGGGTGGGTTTCGCTTCGGCGGGTCGGTGTGGACTTGTTGGGCCGAAGGGCCTGTTTCCACACTGTAATGTAATGTAATGTAATCACTCGGCCAAAATCCTGCAAAACTCTCCCTCC
The DNA here is from genome assembly GCF_004010195.1 of Chiloscyllium plagiosum. Taxonomy (NCBI): domain Eukaryota; kingdom Metazoa; phylum Chordata; class Chondrichthyes; order Orectolobiformes; family Hemiscylliidae; genus Chiloscyllium; species Chiloscyllium plagiosum. The sequence goes on along the minus strand of NW_025212537.1, from coordinate 13,743 downwards.
CATTATTGTTGGTCTGTCTGTGCCAAATGGACTGCGAATGGTTCAAGGCAGCAGCTCCCTACCATCTTTTGAAGGGTAACTAGAGATGGGGAATAAATGCTGGCTGAGCCAGTGATGCCCCATATCGTGGAAATGGTTTCTATCTCTAGTTGCTGAAACCCAGTTGATGTTACTGCAGGATAATGAGGGATGCTGAGTGCATCCTCCAGGAGGCAGCACCATCACATTTCCCCTCCCTACACCCACACAGTAACACCGCAACGCCACTGGAACAAAAGGCAGTGAAGCTAAATGAGGACTTAGATATAGTTCTTCGAGGTAAAGTCATGAAAGGGGATTGGAACACACCAGGAACAGGAGACTGAGCTGGATGGTCAGCTGTTTCCCATTGAATGGTGGACCAGGATTGAAACGCTGAATGGTCTCCTCCGACTGCGATCTTCCAGGTATATATATATAGCCAGGGAGCCCGAGTAGGAAGAAGTAGGCAGGGATTCTCCAGGAGATTGCAATTCCACATCAGTTTTTAGTGAAGGATGGTTTGATGGATTCTAGTTAACATTTATCTTTAACACAAGGTTTGTAAATTTTGGTTTTAAAATGTTGTAAAAGCTTTTTGCACCGCAAATAAAATTAAAGAAAAAAATTGAACTGTCTGAATATAACAGTTTTAAAACTTTCAACCTTTGTAAAACAAAATCCTGTCTATTCCCAGACACCATCACTTTCAAGCTACTCAAACTCCAGGGAAATATTCCTTCCCTGTCTGAACCTTTGGTTGATTTAACTGCTTTTCAGTTCTCGTTCTGTTAGCTGTGAAGCGTTTTTTTTCCCCATTTCTCCGACTCAGAAATGTGAGCACAGCAACCTTCCCACCATCAAAATAATCATTATGCCATTTTGCTTTTGGCTAACATATAATCACCAGCTGTGCAAAAGTGAGGACCGCAGATGCTGGAAACCAGAGCCTAGATTACAGTGGTGCGGCAAAAGGCCTTTTGCCAAAACGTTGATTTTCCAGCTCCTCGGATCCTGCCTGACCTGCTGTGGTTTTCCAGCACCACTCTAATCTAGACATACAATCACCAGCAGTAAACCATTTGTATAACCAATTGAATATTTCCAAACAGCCCATTACGGGCCAAGCAAACCATCACAAGTGACAGAGTGAGAAGGGACTAAATCAAAGTAGCGTTGTCGGGAGGGGGGCAGTGGTGGAGATAAAGCACTGTTTCCCCTGCGGTGCCCACCTTTATCTAAAGGCATCGAGAGCATTGATACACACCACATGCTCCTTCTCCAAGAACACCTTTATCTTCAATCATAGAATAAAATCCCGACAGTGTGGAAGGAGAGCATTGGCCCATCAGACCCCACCGACCATCCGAGAACATCACACCCAGAGCACTCTATCACTGTAACATTGCATTTCCCATGGCTGATCCACCTAGTCTGCACAATCCTGGATACTGTGGACAATTTAGCACGACTGATCCACCTGACCTGCACATCTCTGGCCTGTGGGAGGAAACCAGAGCACTCACACTATAATGGGGAGAATGTGGGAACTCCACACAGGCCGTTGACCAAGGCTGGACTCCAACCTTGTACCTGATGCTGTGAAGCAGCCGTGCTACAGTCACATTTTAAATCAAAACAGATGATCCCTGCTCATTGTCACATTGCTGTTTGTGGAGACTTACTGCCCAGAGAGACATGCTGAGGTTCAGAAAGTGGCAATGTAAGTTCAGTCAACTCCAGCCCAGTTAATGTGGTTAACAACAACATCAATACTCCAACAGTGTCATCATATACAAGGTCCACTCCTGACTCTGATTCACAGTAACATCAGAATCAGAGTCCTGCAGTCCACACGGAGCAGGGGGATGACCACTTCCCTGTGTGCACTCACTGGTCTCTCAATCGTGTTGAAGACGCAGCAAATCCCTTGTCACACAGAGGGGTGAACAGCTCCTACCCAGAGTGAACCCGCTGGAGTCTCGGAGGCAGGATAAATCACTGAATCCCTTCTCCCACACTAAGCATCTGAATGGCCTCTCCTCTGTTGGGATTCTTGTGGTCTCAGCAGGAGGGATGAATCATTGAATCCCTTCTCCCACACTGAGCATCAGAATGACCTCTCCCCCGGTGTGAGCTCAGTGGGGCAGGATGAATCACTGAATCCCCTCTCACACACTGAGCATCTGAATGGCCTCTCCCCCTGTGTGGGCTCACTGGGGACTCCGCAGGTGCTGCGTTTGAGTGAATCTCCCCCCACACTGGGAACAAGTGAATGACTTTTTTCCCCAGAGTGAGCTCAGTGGTGTTTACGCAGGTCAGAGGACTGAGTGATTCCTTTCCCACACACGGAGCAGGTGAATGGCCTCTCCCCGGTGGGAATACACTAATGTCTCCGCAGATGAGAGATTTGAATGAATCCTTTCTCACACATGGAGCAGGTGAAGGGTCTAAATCCACTGTGCCATCTCTGGTGCCTCAGCAGATTGTAAGATCGATTAAATCCCTTCCCATACATGGGGCAGGTGAACGGCCTCTCCGCAGTGTGACTGTCAGTGAGTGTCCCGCTGGGAGGGGTAGGTAAATTCCTAATTCTGATTGAGTACGTCCTCCTGTTCTCTCAGTTGTTATTGGAAATCTCATTCCCCTCGCACCAGAACCTGTTCCAGTATTACCGAAACAGCAGAATGGTCAGCTGCAGCTGGTCACCTGACTGATCACTGGACACGAACGGTTCGCTCTCCACAGATGCTGCCAGACCTACTGAATTTTTCCAGCAATTTTTGATATTTTTTCTGATTTCCCAGCATTTGCAGATGTTTAGTTTTCCAATACTCATCTTGTGTGTTGCAGAGGAGTTTATTGATGAAATTAGATGGTTTTGAAAGTTGTACGTTAGGTCACACATCAGCTATGATCATCATGAATGGCAGAGCAGAGTTGAGGGGCTGAATGGCCTCCTCCTGTTCCAATGAAAGTTATCCATCGGCAGCTTGTGGTAACATTTCCCCTCACTGGTCACTTAACCTCCATGTCGAACACACTGTTACTGACTGTGTTTGAACTAAACCTGCTCATGTTCAGTGGCTCCCTCTCCTGCCACCCTGGTTTAACTCTTATCATGGAATGCTGTCTTGTATTACTGCGGGAATGCCCAGAAGGACTAATCCTGGAGTCCGTATCCCCTGGGATCCACAATCACCGTTTATTTCCTTCTTCCTCTTTCATTCTGGCTATTGTACTCACGGTTTCAATCCATTCTCCTGTCATGCTCTTCAATGTGCCCATGTGGGTGTACTAGAGGCAGTTGGGATTTAATGAAGGGAAGTGGGGATTAGGCGGAAGCAGAGGAGAGCTGACAGCAAAGACAGTTCTCATTGGAACGGCAGAGTTTCTCTGTGACCCAGTGGGTGGTGAGGCACCTGACTTTGTGGGAGAAGACATTCAATCAGGGATTTGGTAAGACACTCAGACATTGACCTGTCCATCTGATTGTTAACTCAGACAGATAGAAAGAAAGATGCACATTTAGATAGCACCTTCGATGATCTGGGGCAATGAAACATGCTTCCAATCCAATGAAATCTCTGAAAACACAGACACAAAGCTTTCTACTTGTACCAGGTTGTCTCTGAGCCTCGTCTTTTGTTGAGAAAAGCGTTTTGAGCTGTTCAGCTTTTTCTGGTGATTATAACCGCTATGTTCCTGTAAGATTTGTGACGGAACCTTTACTTGCCTGTTCCTTGTGAGTGACGAAAGTAGCAGGAACAGTTCCTGACCTGTGAGGGGTTTCGTTTGGAGTATTTATATTTACAAATTCATTCCCACCCTCACATACAGTGTGAAATTGATGTAAAACTGAAGGGAAGGAGTGAGTGAGCACCCACAGATTCATATGTGTGAGTTGAATGAACCTGGCATGAGGAAAATGGGACAACACTCGCAACTAGTTAGAATCACAGAATCCAGTGGGTGCAGAAAGAGTCTATTCAGCCCATCGAATCTGCAATGACCTGCTCACCCACCCTACCTCCATAACCCCACATTAACCATGGCTACCCCAACCCACCTAAATTGCACACTGCGGCCATGTTAGCATGGCCAATCCAGTAACGTTACACATCTGTGGGAGGGTCACAAATTACATCCAAATGCTCGGAATTGTGGATGAAGGCTCACAAATACTTGACTCTGATACAAATGCTCTGCTTTTCAAAATAAAATCTTGGGGAAACTGCATCCGGAAAGATTTCTGATTATCTCAGAAGGAAGAGAACTCAAAACTCGCGCCATTGACCCAGGGGGCGCAGTGATAGTTACAGATGTCTGGAACCATCAGAAATGTAACAGGTTGTGAGCAAGGTCGGGGTGAGACAAGGACAAAAAGACAGTCTGTCACACGGGGGAAGGCAGGAGAGATTAAATAACAGAAATGGTCGTCCCTCAAGGCCACGGGGGATAGAATTAGGGCTGGCAAAGTAACAAGGAAACAAGCTGTGCAGCTGTCAAAGAAATATGTTAAAAACAGATTATAAAAGCATAGAGGGCAGCGTACAGTCTGAAATTGTTGCTCTCAATTTTGAGTACAAAAAGCTGTAAAGCCTGGGGAGTTTACAGCCAACACATACACAGGATTGGCCAAATGGCCTCGATCTGTGCTGTAACTTTCTGATAATATTTTTTCTCACATTTGTAGTTAAAGTCTGATGACGCTAGTAACTTTTAAAATTGTACTGGAGTTTAATATTCTGGAGGAGTGTCAAATAAATCACATTGATCACATTCTGCAGATCTTAGTCCATTACCCTGCATGTTTCAGCATTTCAGTTACATCCAAGTCCTGCCAGTGGGACAGGACATACAGGGATGGTGACGGTGGTGTCTAGGTCATTGTAATCTATGATTCTGTGCGTATGACTGTGTCAGCTTGTTGCTTGACTAGTCTGTGTTCCAGCTCACCCAATAAGATGTTAGCAGGGTGAAACAATACAGTTGGAGCTCCTCTGTTCGCCAGTTCCTTTCATTTCTCCTTTTTAAAAATGTCTTCCTCTCTCACTCTCCACTTTGCAGACTCTGACACAAGTGTCTCATCATTGAATCATGACAATTTTTTTTAAAAAGAACATGTCTCTACAAGAAAACCAATGGAGGGAAATATATTATTCTTGCATCAACTGCATTTTTAAACAAAAACAATCCTGTTCAATTAACACTCTCATTTTTTCCTTCAATTCTATCAAGCGAGCTATTATATTTGATCCCTCAGTTTACCGATCTTAATAACTATCCAATCAATTTCAGAGCAACATGCTTACAAAGTATTGAACCAATTTATCTGTTAAGGTTTTAGCATTAGTTATTAAGTCATTACCATTACAATAATTGCATAATAATTTGTCAGCGTAACAAGTATACTGAGGTTCACAATTTAATTTATTGACTGTTTCAGGATTCTAACAGTAATTATTAAAGAATTTGCATGACAATAATTATTATATGATTTAGTTTATCTTGCTAACAACTACAGTGAAGTTTATATTTGAATTTAATCCAATCTTCCCTAGTACCTGTACAGCAATATAAAAATCCATTTTATTTCCAATCAACACACCTACAAAAGATCCATTATTTCTGATGCATCACGCACTGTTAAAAATATGACTTTTGCTCATTTGAATGATCTGTGTAATCCCAGCCTTATAAATTTAGAAAAACTTAATTACTTTTCCCTGCAACCATTCCTGTACATTTTTGCAGATAGCACAGTCAAGTAGCAAGATGAACGTTATCATTATTTGTAAGTATGCTAATACAATTTTGAAAATCTATATGTTGCTAATATATAAATGTTCATTTCCGTCCATCGAATATAGAACAGTACAGCACAGTACAGGCCCTTTGGCCACGATGTTGTTCCGACCTTTTATCCTACTCTAAGATCAAATTAACTAACATGGCCTTCATTTACGATCATTCATGTGACTATCCAAGAATCGCTTAGATGTCCCTGATGGATCTGAATCTACTACCACCACTGGCAGTGCATTCCCCGCACCCACCACTATCTATAAAGAAACTATCTCTGACATCTCCCCACAACGTCCCCCATTCACCTTAAAATTATGTCATTTTGTGGGGAAAAGTCTTTCATTATCCACTCTATCTATGCCTCTCATCATCTTACACAAAGCTATCAAGTAAACTCTCATCCTCTTTCACTGCAATGATCAAAGCCCCAGATCCCTCAACCTTTCTTCATAAGACATGCCTTAAATCCAGGCAACATTTTGATAAATCTCATCTACACCTTCTCTAAAGCATCCGCATCCAATGTGTAATGAGTTGATGAGAACCGAACACAATATTCCAAGTGTAGTCTCACCAGGGATCCATGGAGGTGCAGCATAACCTCGTGGCTCTTAAACTCAATCTCCCTGCTCATGAAAGCCAACACACCATGCACCGTCTTAATAACACTATCACCTTGGATGTCAGTTATGAGTAATCCATGGACGTGGACCCCACAATCCCACTGTTCCTCCACGTTGTCAAGAATCCTGCATTTAATCTGAAAATATGCATTCAAATTTGAAATTCAAAAATGAATAACTTCACATTTTCCCAGGTTGAACTCCATTTGCCACTTCTCAGCCCAGCTCTGCATCCTGTCAATGTCCTCTAGCAACCTACAAAAGCCCTCCACACTATCCACAACGCCACCAACCCTCGTGTCATTGGCAAACCTCCTAACTCACCCTTCCACTTCATCATCCAAGTCATTTGTAAAAATCACAAAGAGCAGAGGTCCCAGAACTCATCCCTTCAGAACACCATTGGTCACCGTGCTCCAAGCGGAAAACTATCTATGTAATCTCACCTTGTCTTCTGTGGGCCAGCAAATTATTATCGAACCAGGCAGGTTTCCCTGTATCCCATGCCTCATTACTTTCTAAATGAGTCTACCATGGGGAAGCTTATCAAACACCTTGCTAAAATCCATATACACCACATCCACTATTCTGTCCTCACCAATGTGCTTGTCACATCCTCAAATAATTCAATAAAGCTTGTGACGCATAATCTGCCGCTCACAAAGCCATGCTGACCATCTCTAATCAATCTATACTTTTCCAAATAATCATCAATCCTGTCTCTCAGAATCCTCTCCAATAACGTGCCCACAACTGATGTAAGACTGACTCATCGATGATTCCCAAGATTATCCCAATTGCCTTTCTTGAATAAGGGAATAATGTTTGCCACCCTCCAATCATCTGGTATGACTACAGTGGGCAATGAGGTTGCAAAGATCATTGCCAAAACACAGTAATCTCTTGCCTCCCTTCCCATAACAACCTAAGTTATATCTTTTCTGGCCCAGGGGACTTATCTATCCCCATGACTTTTCAATACAATCAGCACATTCTCATACTTAACATCGACCTGTTCAACCATATCAGCCTGTTTCACACTGTCCTCACAAAGAACAACGTCCCACTCGCTCGTGAATACTGAAGCAAAGCACTCATTAATTACCTCCCCTACCCCCTCTGACTGCTGGCACAAGTTTGCTTCACTATGAGGGGTATAAATGTGGAATTACGCTTCAGCACTGAATTAATGTAAAGATATTGCAGTGTACAATCACTCGATTACTTTGAATATTGAACTGTATTTTAACTGAGAAAACACAGTTGAATTGATTTGATTATATTTCCCGTCATGCTAACGTTTATTGTATTTCGAATCACAATAAGAGTTTCATTTTTGCATATATAAATCTTACTTAAAATTCATCGCACATTTATGTACAGAAAATAGAATTACCATCTGCTTGTTCCTTTTTCAATGCGTGTTCATTTTGAATTTGTGGAAGTTCTACATTGTTGAAAGGAAGGGAAATTGTCTTCAGCTGAATATTCACATTGAATGACTGATGCATTTTTATATCAAAGTACAATGATCACGCAGTTTTGTCAATTTGTCTTTCAAAGAATTGTCATGAGATTCCTGTTTATTTAAGAATATCATTCACTTATTCTATTGTTATTGTAAAATATTGCTTAATTTCCAGTCCATTAAACACAGAAACTACCTACTTAATTCCCATTCAAATTACAACAATAAACAGCTGATGAATTTTCATTTGAGAAACTACATGATACACAATATTGCAGTCCTGCCGTCCTGAGTGGGAACATTATGAAAGGAGCTTGTGGAGCTATTGTAGTGTCTCTATTACTAGACCCGAGGGAAGGTTTCGAATCACACCTTCAACAGAAATATAACAAGAGCTGCTCTGAATGTTGATTAGAGAGTTCCTAAGCACAGACTGAATTGCTTTTCAATCCAACATTAGATCTGCTTTTATCTATTATATCAATAATCACAAAATCTGATACTTATTTGAGTCAGGTTACCAAGAAATATGTGTTGGAAAATTCGCTTTAGCCACTTTGCTTTCACAAAAGACTTAGATCTGTCCCTGTTTTCTCTAACTGAAAGAAATATGAAGAGGATTTTCACTTTTACGAAAAAAGGGGAGATGTTTCCCATATAAATTAACGCTTCTTCGACTAACGCCTTTTCAGATTATGTAAGGTTTCATAATAACGCTTTACTTTCGGATAGTGGGGATACCTGTATCTAATTCTGTCGCTTATAAGTTCCTGGAGAATATTTGAAAATGTTGCAGAATTCAAGATAACGATGTCTAAGTAATTAGATTTATCTTTTTTTGTTGCAAAGGGGCAAGTCCGAACAATTGAAACACATTAAACATTATTCTCTCTTGCTATAAATTTGAAATAAAGTTGATAGCTTCTTCAGTAAACTAACAAATGCTACCACTTGTCAGTCAGCTGATTGCCTACTTTGTAACTAAATGTTGTGAGTCATCTAAATATTACTCTGTCCTTTGATCAAAGTGAATTTGTAATTGTTGTTCAGTTTATGAATTGTCAGAAACTTGTTTTTATTTTTCCATTCACCTCTTCATTTTGACCGAAAGATTTAAATGCGTTGAAAATATTGGAGTTTGTTCATTTAAAAATAAGGTTTGCACATCTCTCACATATCTCATTTCTTGTATTATGATTCAAGAATGTTTTCTGGTGGAATTCAAGTAAATTCCAAACATTTGTTTACTTCAAATAAGATCTTTAACACCCAATTATCAATCTGTTGTTAATGTTTCAGCTGTTTACATTGATTAGGTACTCATTCAGAGAGATCAACTGACAATTATAAACTCTTTGCAGCATTATTGAATTGAAAGAAAGATGCAGCCGTCCAAACATTTTTTGGAAGGAATTGCTTTTTCATTCAAATGTTCAAGAATTCTATATTGCCTTCCATTGGTTTTCTTGTCGAGAAATCAAATTTATAATTCACGTGAATTTTAATGTGTTCTGTATTTTGAAATTTGTATCAGATTTTAGAAGAAAAAGAGGAGCAATTAACATGAAAACTTGAGTGAATAGAAAGCAAAGTAAATTAAATTGACAGAGGCAACATTTAGTATTATCTCTGAATATTCAGTCAAATATTTCTAATGTCAAAAGAGCGAGGTGCCGGAAAAGCACAGCAGGTCAGGCAGCATTCGAGGGCATGACCCCTTCATCACGAATCTTTTCTGATGACGGCCTAATCCCCGACAGGTTGATATTCCTGCTCTTTGGATGTGCCTGCCCTTTTCCAATGCTACAGCTTTCCTCACTTTCTCCAAATATGTTTAATGAACACGAACTCAAAATGTTCGCATCAGCAGTTGAACAAGACCAAATCAACACATTTTTTTGCAATATTTATAGTGAAAACTTGTTTGAGAACATGCAACAAATTAGATCTAACATCTCTTGCCGTTAGAACCCTTGGCCATTCATAATAAAGAATAACCATGCTTTGAACAGCTAGTATGGTGTATAACTACTGAACTGAAATACTAGAGTGACAACGATTGCATTTATTGAAGGGAATGATAACCAGATCCTTACTGTGATAATGGTGATTGATCTCAAGAACAATAAAATTTTACTGTGATTATCCCACTGAACAGTAATTAGATGGTCATGAAGATCTTTGTGTGGCTTTATGTGCAGTGTTTTGTTTGAACATTGATTTCAGTAACATTGAGATATTTTACAAGATTGAGAATTGACAGTTAAAGATAAGTTTGCAATGCAACATTTTAAAAAATTGTCAGTTTTGTTTAGCGAATCACAATTCTAAGTTTATGGAATCCCTACTGTGTGGAAACAGGCCATTTGGCCCAACAAGTCTAAACTGACGTTCCAAAGAATAATCCAGTCAGCACCATTCTGCTCTCAGGTTACTGGACATTTACTCCTGACTAATGCACATAACCTACACATCCCTGAACAGAACGTGCAGCTTCGCATGGCCAATTTACCTAACCTGCATATCTTTGGATGGTGGGAGAAAACCAGAACATGCAAACTCCACACAAACGTGTGACCGAGGATGGAATCAAACCCAAGTGCATAACACTGTAAGACACGAGTGCTAACCACTGATTCTCTGTTCTCAATGCCCAGCCCCCATGCAAGAAGTGAGATAACTGAGAGACGTGCAAAATCAAATTTCAAATGAACACTCTCTGATGTTGCCAAAGCGTATCAATCTTACATTCAATATGAATAGGTGAATGGAAAACAAAAAATAGAAATCCCTGACAAATCGTGAATGAACAATAATTAGAAAATTAATATGATCAAAGGGCACAACAATATTCAGGTGAATTGCATTGTTTAATTACAAATTTGGGAATTAGCTAACTAATGAATAACGGGAAGTGACATTTGTTTACTTCACTGATAAAGAAATTGACTTGCTTTTCATCTTTGTAACACTGCAGAAGAGCAATTTATGTTCCTGAAATGTTTGAATTAAGCTCTTTCCAGTAAAAAAAATCAGTAAAATCACATTGACTTCTTCATCTTTAAGACTGCAACAATATCAAATACTTTCCAGGATTTAGAACCAGCAGAATTAGTTAATTTGGTTGCTTGGGAACTCGAAGAGAATAAACAGCAGATTCTGTGAATTAGTCATTCAATGTGATTATTCAGCTGAAGACAATATCTGCTCTTTGCAAAAATGCTCAACTTCGAAAAATTCAAAATGCATTGTCATTGTTTAATGAAACAATACAGAAATGTTAATTAGTTTTCATTTGACTTAACAAAACGCAGGAATTTTACATGATTTTGTGTCATGAAAAATACTTAAATCGTATGATGATTAGAAATACAGTAAATGTTCGCAGCAAAGTGAAATATATTTAAATGATTTCAATGATGTTTCCGCGGGTAAAATAAGAATTAATATTAACAATAATTGAGAGATTACCCACTATATTAGTTATTCATGTAAAGAGCCGTAATACCACATTCACAGCACGTACTGGATTGAATAAAAATTAGGTATGAGCAACAACTGAATTATAAATTTCGATCAACGGATTTAGAAATAATGAGAAATCTCGTTTTGCTATGTGACAGAGGAATATGTGCAACAAACAGGAATTATTGCAATGAAACGTAATTGCATGTCTGTGAATTTAAAGTCTGTGATTCCGGAGATCATTCAAATAAGCAAACATTAGCCATTCACAATTAACGTTGGATGGGAAATCCTTGGATCCAATGTGGGAAACTTGACCTGAAAATAAAGTTTCATATTGCAGTATTGGTACTCAGAAACAATTGGTCAAATTAAAATGTGAATCTCACTTTACTTGTTCAAAAGACTTTCTTAAATAATTGCGCAATTATTATCGTGACAATGACTTGATAATGTTGTTATATGATCAATTAAAATGATTCAATATTTCAAAAATACTTTGCTGCTATGTTGATTGGACATTTATTAAAATTGGTAAATTGTGGAATAAAATATAGTAACTACCTTTATGAATTGAAGAAAAAATGAGCCATTCAGTGATTATGGAAAAATGTTTTCTTTCTTTACTTAAAAATGAAGGTAACACAAGAAATATGAATTTCTATCAAATGGTTTCATCATAGAGACATGTTATTTTAATTTAGATGATTAATATTATGGTCAGAGTTCAGACATTTGTGTCAGAATTTGGAAGAAAGTTAATAGATAATGAAAGTGAGCATGAAAGTGAACAAATGATGCAGTCAATGACATTTGGTACATAAAGGAATTCTAATAATTGTGTCATTATTGTACAGTGATGAATAATGTTGGAATAGAAAAGACAAAAAGAATTAACATGTTCAAAATAGTTATTTTCTTACAATTAAATGAAACCAATAATCATTTTGCAGAGCACGTGATTTGAACAAAAAACAGTCATTTAATGTGTTATATAAACTGAAACCTACTTCTGTTTTGCAAAAATGGAGACTTTCCCAAATTCAAAATTTAGGTCTGCTGAATTATAAAACACAAATGGTTGTAATTTGAAATATCTCTTGCACACAAATTTAAAATAAGTAAACTTAAAGATTTTGGGAATGACAAAACGTTTGTTGTTTGCATGATTGTATTAGAGTCAATATCCGTGATAATGTAGAAGCATTGTTTTAAGCAACATTAATCATCTTAAACTGCTGAACTGACATAGAAGATATCAATTGCACTTGTTGCATGGAATAGTAAACAAATACTTACTGTTGTCATTGGTTTCAGGAGCAATAAGGTACTTACTCAAGTTATTATACTGAACAATAATCAAATGGTAATGGAAGTCTTTGTGTTGCTTTATGTGTTTTGTTTAGTGTGAACATTGGGTTCGATAAAATTGAGATATTTGCATGAATTGGGAACAGAGTAATAATTGGGTGCGAATGATCTGATTTAAAATCAGACAGTTTTTGATTTTTTCGAGGATTGCTGAGTGAAATCTTAAACCATCATGCAATCAACGGGATAAGTGAGAGATATGCAAACTGAACTTTCAAGTGAACACACCCTGATATTTTCATACCATTTCAATATCACATTCAATATAAATTGATAACTGGAAAGCTAAAAACAAATCTCACACAATTCATAAACTGACCAATAATTAAAAATTGATAAATAATAGCAAGTGACATTTGTTTATTTTACTGAGAAGTAATTGATCTTTTCTCATATTTTTCTCATAACATTCTGTGTTGTTTTAACTAAGATCTACACAACAAGAGAAAATTAATGACTATCATGACTTTGTATATTTCAGCTTTATGACTGCAACATTCTCAAATATTTTCTGAGGAATATTGATTGACTGGAATTAGATTGAATTTTGCTATGAGTGACCAGAAGAAAGTATATAGCAGTTACTGTGATTAATGGAATGGAAGATGATACCTCCAAATAATCTACTGATATAATGATTGGATCTACAGTAAGTGTCAGCATCGAAGTAAATTGTAGTCAAATCAATTCAAAAATGTTTCCAAGTTTAAAATAAATACAATATTCACAATGATTGAGAGATTGTACATTGCAATGACCTTGTATATTTATTGTACAGAAGCATAATTCCACACTTGTAGCCCTTACTGGATTGTACAATTATTAGATATAAGATATATTAGCAACAAAGGGATTTAAAAAATATTCGTGAATTTGAGAATAATGAGATATCTCATCTTGATATTAAACTGAGTAATATGTAGAAATGAAGAGTAATATTGCAGGGAAAAGTAATTAGAGCTCTCTGAATTTCAAAGGCTGAGATAATTG
>NW_025212536.1:11387-27075 GCF_004010195.1 Chiloscyllium plagiosum | reverse complement strand
GCGACTACAGCCAGCCATGCACACGCGAGCATGTACACACCCTTACAATCTAACATTCTCTCTCTCTCTCTCTCTCACTCACACACTCACACTCATTCTCTGGCCTTCCCTGTTTATGATTGGATGGGAACTCACTCTGTACTCTGTTTCCAGATTGCATTGTGATGTCAGAATATCCTAAAAAACCCACCCATCGTCAGGCCAAGATCTTCCTGATTGTACGTGGAGTGTAGAGAAACACATTTCTGGTCACCTCCATTGGAATGGTCAGCGCAGAGGGAAGACACCGGGTTTGGGGCAGGAGTAGGAGAACACTGAACCCTTCAGAAAAGGCCCGAACATCAGGGGTGCACCGTCAATGACAATTTCTGTCTGACAGCCACATGGATAGAATGGTCAGACTGTGTATCTGGAACAAAAATACAGTACGGTCGTGGGCCACCTGTCAAATATGCAGCGCTCAGTCACATTACAACTTGTAACTCACTCTTGAGTATCCGTTATTTTATAGAAGTCACCTTTATGCCTCTCAGTTACTTTCCAGTCTGTAACACACACCCCAATGAAATGTTCGTTTGTTTACAGGACACAGAATGATCAGCCCCTTGGTCCCACCACATTTGTGTCGGTCTTGCTGCCATTCCAAACTAATCCCACCTGCCTGCACATTATCCCTATTCCTTTATCCCCTGCCTTTTCACATGTCTATCCAAATGCATCTTAAACATTGCGATCATATCTGATTTTCCCACCTTCCCTGGTTTTAGGGTCCAGGCACCGACCACTTTCTTTTTTTAAAAGAAATTCTAGTCATCTCGTTTCGACCTTATCTTCTCACCTTAATTCTTCCTTCCCTATTATTTGACACATCCACGTGAATTAAAGAACCTATCATTTCCTCGCATAATTTTATGTGCTTCTATCAATTTGTCCCTCAACATTCGACGCTGTCGTGAATACGCTGCAAGTTGTGCAGGTGAACGTGAGGACTGCAGATACTGGAGATCAGAGTCTATATTTGAGTGGTGCTGGAAATTCACAGCATGTGAGGCATCACCCGAAGCGCAGGAACGTCGATGTTTCAGGCAAACAAACTTAATCAGGAATGAGGCAGGGACCCTCCTGGGTGGAGAGACCGTTTGCCGATTTTCCTTTTCGCTAATCCACTCTCATTCAGACAATACCTTGGTGAACATTTCTTGCCCTCTGTCCAAAGCCCGCACAACCTCCCTGCAGTACGACGACCAGAACTGCATGCAGTAATCCAAAGGTGGACAAGTTAAAGTTTTATACAGTTGGAACATGCGAACTCAAAGCCCTGACTGATGAAAGACAGCATGCTATAGGCCGTCTTTATCACCTTGTTCACTTGCGTTGCCACTTTCAGGGAGCTGTGGCCGTGCACCACAAGATCCGTCTGGATATCAATGCAATTCAGAGTCCTGCCATTTACTGTATTTCCTCTTGCAGTTGATCTACCCTTACCTCATCTTCCGTATTGTATAACATTTCGAAATGCTAATTCTGCTTAATGTTCAGTTCAAAATGTTGGTCACTGTGTCCCAAAGTCTCTCCAACGCCATTCAATCATATGCATTTCACAATCGCTTTTAAGAATATAAAACACATTCAGATTGACTGTCTTTAATTCAGTGTTTATTTTTAAAAGAACAATTATTCCTTGCTCCATTGTCACTTTTGTTCCTCATATTGACACGAACAGGAAACAGGCTGACACTATTCTACTCACAAAATCAGACGTGGTGGGCAATGTTTCATCGAGCCCGATCACCATCCCAGTGTATATCCTGTCCCAACGGCAGGACAGATCCACCAGTGGTGGGGAACCCGTGGGGTACAATCAGGAAAGGAGTTACCCTGGTATACCCCAAAATTGCTTCGAGAACCCGGGAAATCTCATGGTAACAGATCACAGATGGTCAAGAAAATCACCTGATGATGGATATCTACTACCACCCATACCTCCCCTCTGTGATAAATCAGTTCTCTCCATGTTGGAAACCAATCAGAGGAATCACTGAAGGTGACAAGGACACAGAACGTACTCTGGGTGTGGGTCTTCAAAATCCATCACCAAGAGTGTCTAGACAGGCCCACCAAAGACTGAGCAGGTTAAAAATCACAAATAGACAGCAGCCAGAGTGTGAGAAGTGATGGGGGATCCAGGAAGGGAGAAATAATCTCTCCAAACTACTTATCACAGATGGATCTGTCGCAAACGGTATCTGTAGTAGCAGCTAGAACACCGTCCGGGCGTAGAGAAAGCCTCAGCCTATATTGAAGACACTGCCAAATTTGTTCTCTGGCTCTATCACCTGCGAAGTAGGACATAGGTCGAAATGACCGAGCAAATGGAAACTGGGCATCCATGAAGCACTGTGGGCTATTGGCAGCTGCAGCATCTCTGGCCTTCCCTCCATCATAAAGTCAAAAGTGGACTGATCACTGTTGGTTCCAAAGAGTTCAGCATCATTCACAACGACACTATACTGAAGCAGGATATTCATCCCATCAAGAGTTTTGACAGGAGAAGGATGAGGTCATTCAGCAGTCGAGCCTGTTACTCAGTAATTGGATCAGATCTTTTAATCTCTCATATCTGTGACCTAAGAAATGGAAGGGAATACGCAGCCTATCAAGGCTGCTACACAGGAACATGGGGAGGTTGGGTTACCTTGCCGGAAGCATAGATAAATATGGGATTAATTAGTATATATCAGTTTCACAATGAACAGTGCTACGGCCTCAAATATTTGCAACCAATATCAACAGTTTGCATAAATGGAAAAAAATATGTTCGAACTAAAGATAAAATGACACTAAGATAGTCAAGAACTGAAATTATCGAGAGGAATTCAAGATTCTGTAAATGGATAAGCGATAAACAATAACTTGGTAGATAGAATGTAGTGTGGGTCAATATGAACCTGTGCTTTTTTTTTCCCAGGAAGATTAAGGGGCCATATATTACATAAATGGAGAGAGGTAACAAGACTTAATGAAACACTGAGTACTGTAACGTTCACTCTGACCCAATCAGACATTAGACTTCTTGCTTCATCTCCCTGATGGTCTTTTCACTGATGCTCCCAGTGGCCCCATTGGTCTCAGTATACGTGGGATATTTTGATGTGGTTGGTTGGCTACCGGGAGGGGAGGGTGTTTGTTTTTGCCAAGAGGCCATCTTTTCCTTCGACGTGGAGACCCTAAGATGATGGGAATGGCTGACTGCTTCTGAATGAAGAGCCTGTGGGTAGTCACCAACATGATGCACGGTGCATGGTCACACAAAAACATTAAAATCGTGAGAGACGGAGGGTCCATTCACAAGAATTAGAACAAAATGCATTGCAAGTTCAGCTGACGTGGTTAGTTATATCACATTCTTAATCCAGCTCACAAAATCAGCCCATACACCATAAGCACAGCGGACATGCATTTTCACCATGGAACATTGTGTAGAGCAGGCTGTCGTTCTGCTCAGTACAACTCAGCAATCTGTCCAGAGTGGAACACTGTGAAGATTCATACAATGCTCTGGTCAATGTTATCCAGTAATCTGTCCTGAATGGAACACTGCTCAGATAATATCAGAGCATTGATCTATAAATCCGGGATAGATATCTGTTCAGCAACGGGAGCTATGCAGACCACAGCAGTAGAATGATTTTGAAACCTCAACTGGAATGTCTGAACATTACAGAGAACTGTGCAGCGAGCACTGATGAATTGTTCTGTAAACCATGTACCACTTATCCTCCCAGCATGGAGAGCTATGTACACCATCGCTGTTCAATCGTCGCCAATACTGTGTTTGATCGCTGCCCAGCGTCAGGAAACTTGTGCCCATACTGGAAGTGACAGGATGTGCAGCTCCCATTCATTTACAGCTCCATGTCTCCATTGTGCCATGACCAGGGGTGCTGCTGGTGTGAAGATCGTAGCCAGAGAGCGATTGGGGGGAATCATTTATAAAACCGACAAATGGGAGGGGTTTGGGATAATGACAGAGACGGGAAGATCGATAGACATGTCATGGAATGATGTTTACATAGGTTTCAGAATGCTGACACGTCGACATTTCGATTAGATCGTGTAACAGGAGCCAATATTCCCGAGAATGATGGTCAACAGCACACTGGTGTGAGTTCAGACGATGGAGAGTTTTGAATGGACATTTGCACTGAAACTTTCCAACAATAATTTGGCTCCGTGGCATTTTCACCGTGTGTGACAACGGGATTGTGTACATGAGGCCGAGCTAGATTCCTCGTGCTATCTTAACGAATGCACCTCATTAACTACATATCCCACCACATTGTGTCCCTCTCATTTATTACTATCCCGATTCTCCCACCCATAACAGCTGCATGTACTCACTATCGCCCCAATGTCCCGAGTTATTTCGTGATCGCTGGCAATGATGCCAACTTTAAAAGGCTAATGGGCACACGGTTGACCTTTCTCATCTCGGAGCTGCACTGCACGTTTTAATCCAAGCCTCGCAGATCAGCGGCAATTACAACACGATTTGTAGACAGGGGCACAGCCGTCCTTTTGATGTGGTAGTACAGAGGAGGCCCCACCACCAGGTCACCGACCAAGTTTGAGCTCACCACGCAGATCAGGGCTGTATCTGTGGTCTGAAGAAATGTCCAGCCACACAGGACAAGTATCAATAACCTTCACCGCTTTGTCAGAATAACTGTTACCATATTCTGTCTACTCCCCAACGCTCACTGTATATCTGTGATAGCACCTACCCACGAAAAAGACTCATACTCCAGCATGGAGAAAGTGAGGACTGCAGATGCTTTGATCAGTCAATATTAGAGTGGTGCGGAAAACCACAACAAGTCAGGCAGCATCTGAGGAGCAGGAAAGTCGACATTTCGGGCAAAAAACCTTTCAATAGAATGCTGCGTGACCTGCTGTGATTTTCCAGCACTCATGCTCCACCACTCTCACTGCTGCATGCCACAACGTACCTCTTTCTGTCTTCCCCCCACTGCACTCCTCCACACTAATAACACTGCATAAATACAATACTTTGAACTGTCTCCCTCCAGAAACCTCACCATTTTCTGTCACGTACGCCAACACTAACAGCAGGACCCCCGGTTTGCACCATCACACCGTCCCTTCCTTTCTCCCATTCGAGGAGAAACAACCTGGAAAAGAACAGAAAGGGCTAATCCGTTTGGTGGAGTCCCCGATATCAGTTCCTCATGCCCCCTCCCCTCGCCATGTGGGGAGGACCATGCCACGAGCCGGAGAGGACAGTAGAGATTCTGAAACATCCACATCCCACCAACTGAGTAAGGGGCAACGTTCATTGAAGGGAAACTTTCAGTTTAAACCCACTCTCACTTCCACTTTCCCGAAGCAACATCGAGGCTGTGCCCCTGCTTCGCTCTCACTTAGAGCTTGTACAAATGGAATTTCCACGGTCTTGATGGGCAGAAGTTTGGTCTCACAACACATCGTCTCCATCTTGTCCCAGGAAGGGAGCATGGAGACTCATTCCTACCTGGTCTTCTGTAAACAGCTCAATTACTGAAAGTAATCTGTGATGTTAAGTTGTCCTGGCATCCTCAGTTGTCTGTGCTCATATACACTCAGGATGTCTGCTCCTGCTGCACTTTTATAACGGTACAGCCTGTTTTAAATTGTTATTGTGGTTCTGTTCACCGAGCTCGGAATTTGTGTTGCAGACGTTTCGTCCCCTGTTTAGGTGACATCGTCAGTGCTTGGGAGCCTCCTGTGAAGCGCTTCTATCATGTTGCCTCCGGCATTTATAGTGGTTTGTCTCTGCCGCTTCCGGTTGTCAGTTCCAGCTGTCTGCTGCAGTGGCCGGTCTAATAGGTGCAGGTCGATGTGTTTGTTGCTAAAATCTGTGGATGAGTAACTTGACTGTAGGAATTCCCTGGCTGTTCTCTGTTTGGCTTGTCCGGTAATAGTGGTATTGCCCGTCAAACCCATGTTGCTTGTCATCTGCGTGTGTGGCTACTAAGGATAACTGGTCGTGTCGTTTCGTGGCTTTTTGGTGTTCATGGATACAGATCGTTAGCTGACTTCCTGTTTTTCCTATGTAGTGTTTTGTGCAGTCTTTGCATGGGATTTTGTACACTACGTTGAGACAACAGGAAGCGGCAGCGACAAACAGCGATAAATGCCAGAGGAAACATCACAAAAGCGATTCACATGAGGCTCCCAAGCACTGGGGATGTCACCTAGACAAGGGACGAAACGTCTGCAACACAAATTCCCAGCTTGGCGAACAGAACCACAATAACGAGCACCCGAGCTACAAATCTTCTCACAAACGTTGTTGTAAATTGTCTTTCAATGTCCTTTCGACTTCACACTGCCATATACTTGAACACTTCAACAACGTTTAATTGTTCTGGTAGAGTTCTAGACTGTCCTGCACACACGTTTCGTTCTGCCAAGTTTACTGCCGTCTACAACCGCTGAGATTGTCGCAGCATCACAGTCCCCACGAAACAACTGAAGTCCTGTCAAATTCACGAGTGTGAACAAGTGAAATACTGATCTATGCCCCACGGACGGAATCAAGTAACGACATGCTGCTAACTGGGCAATAAAAACCCTGAGACACACCAGACAGAGTGAATGAAATATTGACAAACCACAGAGCAAGAGAAATCCAGGCAGGCTCCACTTATCTGTATTGACATCAGGGTATTAATGTTATGAAGTTGAAGGCGTGTACAGTATCTTTAAGAGAGACTGAATGTTGTTCTAAACGGCGAGCTTACAAGCATCTGCTTATATGACTAGATGGCATCGCCAGCATGTAAATGAAAATTGAAAATATGTAATAATACGCTGTGAAAAAAAAACCTGAGCTGGTTACGGTTTTGACAAAACATCGAGTTCAACCAATCAGTTTAAATTATGCCCCAGGATATTAAAAACAAATCAGTTTTAAACGTTTTCCTTTTCCAACATCGAACCAATGAGACGATCCAATGTTGTGGATATAAGAAATACGGGAGTTTTGACAATTGCAGACAGAGCAAATGCCATCAACACAGTTCCAAGAAATTAGAAAGCACTCTCTGTCAAAGGTGCATTTTCATATCAAACATCTGCATATTATAAAGTTCGAAGATGACCCAGGGAGATAGTCAACCGGAAGAAGACACCGAAAACAGCAGCTGCTGTGTGGTTTTGAAATTACGTTTGTGCAATTTGAATAAGTGTCTTATTGAAACAGTATATTGGTATAGTGTTGGATCCAGGTAATAAGCAGTATAGAGAATGGGGCTTAGCGTTGTGAATAGTTATTGTTTATTGTTCATTTTTAGAGCTAAAAAGAACTTGATGCTTTTTAAACAGTGGAATTTGGGAGTTCTTTGCCACACATACTTTAACAGATTACAAGGCGAGGTGAGCTTTTCTACGCGTTTAAATGACATTACCAGAAGGGTATCGTCATGAAACCAAAAAATATTTCGCTTGTATTAACGATCGTCCCTCCATCAAAGTGGGGATTACTTCTCCTCACTGCATTATGTGACACAAGCAGGAGTCTCATTTGGTATGGAAAAGGTAATTCCTCGTATAAAAGCGACGGAATTGGACACGCCGACGGGAGTTCCTCCATTCTCCATGTTACCTTCTCATTTTCTCCAAGTTTATTCGGCTTTTTTATCATTTTGTTTTCCCGCTGCTCTCAGTTTAGCCTCCATGCGTCTCCAGAGAGATCCCATCCTGGTGTCTCGGTGGCTCTCAGTATGGTCTCTCCGCAGCTCGTGACGTGTCCTGAACTGATATCTCGGCAGCTGTCAGCCCGATCTCTCAGCAGGATGTCAGTTGCTCTCTCGAAGTTTCGTGGCGGTACTTTGGCTCGGCGTAGGAGTGTATCCTGCCGAAGTATGTACCCTGAGGCACGGGGAGTTATAGATGAGGCTGCAATTTCAACAGCACCGATTCTGTGTGTGGTGGTGGCGTCAAAAGCAGACAGCAGAGCGAGATGGGCGGAGGAATCATCAGTTGAATGGTTAACATATTCATTTAATACCTAATTTAATCTGTGAGAAACGTCAGTGAAAACTGTTGACAAATTCTTTAATTTTCTAATATTCTATGAATGAACACTTAGTTTTGTAACTCCTGGTTCTCTTCGTACTTTGTACCTTAACCCTTTTGTGCCGAGGTAACTTCTATCTGAGATGTAATCATGTATGCCAACATTATACAACTTTCACTTTACACCTTCACTTCAATACGTAACTTCACGTCGCAAATAAAATCTGAAAAGCGAGTTCAACAGTAACTCGAACAGCAGTCATTTCGAAGCAATAAATATGACATGGCCATGCAAAATTGACATAGTAGCCAAGTTATAAAGTTGACAAGGCGCTTAATATAACTGTAGCGCAAACATAGCAAAGCTCTATCGCTCTGAAAGTTGTTTCATTTCAAGAAAAGTGAGTGCAGACCTTCAAGCGCACAGTCAAAGGTTATTGGCGCAGGCAGGAAATTGGAGTTGACAACACAACCAGATTATCCATGATGTTATTACATTTTGGAACTGGTGTGTCAGCCGGACACCTGCCATTGGTTTTAACTCATATAGTTACGCTCTAGTACACAGTGTAACGATATCAAAACATAATTTTGTCAAATGTGAGCGAGCGTGTTATTGGAAAAAAAGCTTTTATTTCACATTGCCACCTGTGTACAAGCAAAGGAGTGAACAGTTTTAGAGATGGATGGAGGTTTGGGTGTGAGCTGGCAATTAGATCAGCAATGATTTAATTGACCGGAAGTGGAAGTTGAATTTACTTCATGGTCAACTCCCTGAACTCCACTTTTTCTGAAACATTTATCTTACTTTACCTAAAAAAAAATGAATTCAAAATCCATATCTTTTCACGAGGACTCTGAACCATTTCTGAGCAAGATGCTTGTTCCTCATCGTCGTCCTTGCATTTTTTTTGTTCTACATTCCACTCACTGTAGCGAGCCCGCTCGGAGACTGTCTTCTGAAATGAGCCGTTTCTAATCTTCACGTTGCATTTTTTGAAACATTCCCACATTGTTGTGATATCGCCATCTCTCCGGGGAGCCGTTGTCCAGCAGAGCCCAGGAGGGGAAATGCCTACGTGAAATTCGAAGTGGGTTGTCGGGATAAAATGAAAATAGATTTGAAGTGGTGAATGAAGGAGTCCACCTCTCGCGATGAGCCACTCTTCCTAAAGGGATTTATGAACCGCATCCTTACTCTTCAATTACTCCCTCTACAGGTTTCCATGAATATTTGCTTTTTTAAATTGACTGATGGAATTCCCATATAAATATGCACTATCTACTCCATCATTTGTCTGCATTAAACTCCATTTACCACCTCTCAGCCCAGCTCTGCAGCTTATCTATGTCTGTCTGTAACCTACAACATCCTTCTTCACTATCCACAACTCCACCGACCTGAGTATCGTCTGCAAATTTACGAACTCACCCTTCTCCGCCCTCATGCAGGTCGTTTTTAAAAATGACGAACAGAAGTGGACCCAATACCGATCCTTGCGGTACACCACGAGTAACTGGACTCCAGGATGAGCATTTCCCATCAATAATCACCCTCTGTCAACTTTCAGCATCCAATTACTGATCTAAACTGCTATATCTCCCACAATCCCATTCCTCCGCATTTTGTACAATAGCCTACTGTGGTGAATGTTATCGAACGCCTTGCTGAAATCCTTATACACCACATCAACCGGTTTACTCTCATGAACCTGTTTGGTCACCTTCTCAAAGAACTCAATGAGGTTTGTGAGGCACGACCTATCCTTCACAAAACTGTGCTGACTATCCGAATCAAATTATTATTTTCTTGATGATTATAAATCCTAACTCTTATAACAGTTTCAACACTTTACCAACAACTGAAGTAAGGCTTACTGGTCTATAATTACCAGGATTATCTCGACTCCCCTTCTTGGTCAGGGGAACCACATTTGCTAACCTCCAGTCTGCTGGCACTGTTCTTGTAGACAATAACGATTTAAATATCAATACCAAAGCCTCGGCAATCTCCTCCCTGGCTTCCCAGAGGATCCTAGGATAAATCCCCTCTACCATTGGGGACTTATCTATTTTTACACTGTGCAGGATTTCTAATATCTCTTCCTTGTGAACCACAGTCCCACCCAGTCTATTAGCCTGTATCACCGCATTCTCCTCAACAACATTGTCGCTTTCTGGAGTGAACACTGTCGAAAAGTATTCATTTAGTGCTTCCCTTATCTCCTCTGACTCCACACACAACTTCTCACTACTCCCCTTGATTGGCCCTAATCTTACTCTCGTCATTCTTTTATTCCTTAAATACCTATAGAAAGCCTGAAGGTTCACCCTGATCCTATCCGCCAACAACTTCTCATGTCTCCTCCTGGCTCTTCTGAACTCTCTCTTCAGGTCTTTCCTGGCTACCTGCAACCCTCAAACGCCCTAACTGAGCCTTCACATCTCATCTTAACATAAGGCTTCTTCTTCTTGACCAGAGATTCCACTTTCTTCATAAACCATGATTCCCGCGCCCTAAAGCTTCATCCCTGTCTGACAGATACATACTTATCTAGGACACTCAGGAGCTTTTCCTTCAATAACTTACACATTTCTAATGTACCCACCCGCTGCAGTTTCCTACTCCATCCTATGCTTCCTAAATCTTGCTTAATCGCATCGT
The DNA here is from genome assembly GCF_004010195.1 of Chiloscyllium plagiosum. NCBI lineage: Eukaryota > Metazoa > Chordata > Chondrichthyes > Orectolobiformes > Hemiscylliidae > Chiloscyllium > Chiloscyllium plagiosum. The sequence continues at coordinate 16,331 of NW_025212536.1, read as the reverse complement.
AATTGCTTTTCCCCCAGCTATAACTCTTGCCCAGTGGTATACACATATCCCTTTCTATCACTAAAGTAAACATAACAGAATTGTGATCGCTATCACGAAAGTGCTCACCTACTTCCAAGTCTAAGACCTGGCCGGGAACATTACCTAATATGAAATCTAATGTGGCTACGCCCATTGTTGGCCTGTCGACATACTGTGTCAGGAAGCCCTCGTGCACACACGGGACAAAAACTGACCCGTCGATTGTACTTGTACTATAGTTTTTTCTGTCAATATTTGGAAAGTTGAAATTCCTCATGACAACAACCCTGTCTCTCTCACTCCTATCGCGAATCATCTTTGCTGTCCTTTCCTCTACATCTCCGGAACTATTCAGAGGCCTATAGAAAACTCCCAACAGGGTTACCTCTCTTTTCATTTCTAACCTCAGCCCATACTGCCTCAGTTGACGAGTCCCCAATCATCCTTTCTGCAACTGTAATACAGTCCTTGACCAAAAATGCCACACCTCCCCCTCTTTTACCATCTTCACTGTGCTTAATGAAACATATAAATTCTGGAACCTGCAACAACTATGCCTGTCCCTGCTCTATCCATGTTTCTGAAATGGCTATACCTTTGAAGACCCAGGTACTAACCCATGCTGCAAGTTCACCCACCTTATTCCGGATGCTCCTGGCGTTGAAGCAGATACACTTCAAACCAACTTCTTGCTTTCTGGTGCCATAGTGCGTCCTTGAAACTTGATTTCGGACCTCCGTACTCTCAACCTTTTCTTTACTCGAAGTACAATTTTGGTTCCCCTCCACCTGCTGGATTAATTTAAACATACCAGAATAGCCTTAGCAAACCGCCCCCTTCCCAGCACATTGGTACCCCTCTGTTTCAGATGAACACCATCCTGCTTGTAGAGGTCCCCCTACGCTCGAAAGAGCCCCAATTATCAAAAATTCCAAAACCCTCCCTCCTGCACGATCCCTGGAGCCACGTGCCTATGTGGACTACGACAGGTGGCTGCTCCCCCTCCCCCTGAAGGAACCGCAAAACACGATCAGAGACATCAGGAACCCTGCCACCTGGGAGGCAGCACACCAACCTTGAGTCTCTCTCTTCCCCACAGAAGCTCCTGTCTGTCTCCCTAACTATGGAGTCCCCAATGACTAATGCTCTGCTCCTCTTCCCCTTTCCCTTCTGAGCAGCGGGGACAGACGCTCTGCCAGAGCCCTGTGCCCCACTGCTTTCCCCTGGTAAGTCGTCCATCCCAATAGTTTCCGAAACGGTATACTTATTGTTGAGGGGAACCCCTGCACTGCCTGCCGGTTCTCTTTCCGTCCCATGACTGTAACCCAACTGCCTTTTTCTTGTAACGGAGGAGTGACCACCTCCCTGTAACTCCCCTCAATAAACCCCTCTGCCTCCCGAATGATCCGAAGTTGATCCAGCTCTCGCTCCAGTTCCGTAACACGATTTTCGACAACCTGGATTTGGGTGCACTTCCCGCAGATGTCGTCAGCAGGGACACTCATGGTGACCCTTACCTCCCACATTCTGCAGGAGGAACATTCAACTGTCCGCACCTCCATTCCAAGTATTCCAAATTGCCAAAGAGACTGTTGAAAAATAAGGAATAAAAATAAACTCGTTACCGTACCAATCTGGTGCACAGAACCTTTTTTGTTGGTTTAGCGAAGGAGGATGACTGGGGGACACGACCCGAATAATACTTCGGGTAATGCAACCACACAAATTTACGACTTCCCAGATGTCCTTCTCTCCTCCCTCGTACCTCTCAGCAAATGGAGGCCCGACTCACCAGGTAAGTCTCTTTGAATGCTGGAAAACTCACCCTTTTCGGCAGCCCACGCTTCACCACTCCTTCTATCCACGCCGCTGTGGCAAAACTGAGACCCGCCCCCCGAATTAAGTTCCTTTGAATGCGGAAAGATTCACCCTTCCCGGCAGCCCTCTGTTCACCACGCCTTCTCTCCTCACCGCTCTGGCAAAATGGAGACCCGACTCTCGAGTTAAGTCCCTTTTAATTTGGGAAAACCCACCCTTTCCGGCAGCCCTCGCTTCACTACACCTTCTCAACTCGCCGCTCTGGCAAAATGGAGGCCCGACCCCCGAGGTAAGTCCGTTTTAATGCGGGAAAACTTACTCTTCCTGGCAGTCCTCACTTCACCGCTACTTCTCTCCTCGCCACTCTGGCAAAATGGAGGCCAGACACCCGTGGTAAGTCCCTTTATATGCGGGAAAACCCATTCTTCCCTGCAGCCCTCGCTTCTCCACTCCTTCTATCCTTACCAGTCAGGCAAAATGGAGACCCGACTCCCGAGGTAAGTCCCTTTTAAAGCGGGAAAACTCACCCTTCTCGGCAGCCCTCGCTTCACTACTCCTTCTCTCCTCGCCACTCTGGCAACATGGAAGGAGGTTTTGTAAACTCTTATGTCTAGCTGGCTCCTGAATAACGAGCCAACTAATCCTTGTAACCTGTTCTATTTTCCGATCCTTCTCGCAACAATATCTGGTAACAAATGAAAATCAGGTTTCAGAGAAAGTGCAATAGCTACTTGAAGCGACAGGGGACGCAGTAGTCAAATTGCAAAGACTGGGATGCAAGAATGAGATTCAGGAAACATCAAAGATACATTTGGTCAGTCATGAAAAATTTTAGTTCGAGTTGACAATGATTGTCTCTAAGTACTGATGTGAACTTTCGTTCTTTTCGTGCGACAGCAAAACTTGTGAAAAACATTCCTGAGAGAACTCAGAACAGAAATGTGTCTGGGTGTCTCGATGAATGCTGCGCTGTGTAAACTCAAATGTTTATTTACTTTATTACATTCAATTGTCTAATCGCGGACTTCACTTTCTGGATTTATTTTCGTTTCAAATAAAGTGTAGGAGCAACAACACTTCCAGAAATGTATAAAACAAATGAAAAGGAAATTGCACCAGTATTGACCAACGTTGCGAACATGAACGTAAAACCTGGGCATCACTTGCAAGCGGTATTCCCATTGTTGTAAATTCAATCATTGTTTTGAACGTTATCTTCGCATAATTAATGCAGCAACTCAAACGAGGCCAGTATTCCTCTGAATTGCAATTTGACTGACATTTTTTATGCAATCAACCTAAACAAATGTCAGAATTTTGAACGCATCGCAAGCCGTTTTTTTCGAAATGTTTTCACGCTCTTGTATTCTATAATGCTTCTAAGCTCTTGCAAAGTCTCAAACGATGTGAGCCTTATTGATATGCCTTCATTGCAGTTTATGCACATGCACTCACATTTCACATGCAAGAGTGAAGTTGTGCACAGAAATCTTCCACAGAAGATATGACAAATTAATATATTAATGATCGTTTCAGTTAACGAATGAATCCAGTGCTTATTTACTAGAGAGAACTCATACTTTTTTGAATAGAACTAACTAGGAAAACTCTCATCTAGTCACTGAGCAACAAAGAAATGCAACTGGCAATCTCTCGAACAATACTGACCGATATTTCTTTCAGTATGAAAAGCCACAATTTCCAGTACCTCCAACGGGATGCAACAACCAGACTCATACCTCCCTCTCTCTTGTCAGCCTACCGCAAATACCATTCTCTCCCGTACACCCTGGCCCATTCCTCATCCACGTCTGACACCACCGACCCCAGCCCCCACTGCGACATGAAATCTTCCCCTGCAACCACAAAAGGTGTTAATCTTGCCCTGTACTCCACGCCTCAGCTTGTGTATGCAAGCTTGCTTTATCCCTTTTTGGCCACCTTCTCTGCCCGATTTAGCACTGTCAGGAATCTGGAGATGTTTATACCCAAATTCTCCTCCGTGCCAATGCTGCTAACGCATTTATTCTATAATTAACACCTAAATTTGCTCTGACAAAATGTATCAAGTTTCATTTTCCAGATTAAGCTCCACCTGTCTTTTCTCTATCAGAATCTGTAACCTGTCGATATATCGGTGTATTCCCATGTATCATTTGATACTTCCCAGTACTACCTACAATTTTCGTATCATCCGCAAACTTACTAATCAGACCACCTAGATTTTCCTTCAGATAATTTAAACGGAACAGACACAACAGAGTTCCCTCTATTGATGCCAGGGGAATACCAATAGTTACCTCTCCCGGTTCTGAAAACTACGATTCCATCCCAACTCTCTGTTTTCTAGGATCAAGCTCGTTCATCCCTCCAGCACAGCACGGATCCCACGAGAATCTCCATTTTGTTCCAGCCTCTCATGCGTACGTTATCAAATGCCGTGTAATAATCCACGTGAACAACATCCATTGCCCTTCCCTCATCAACCGTCTTGTGTCCTCCTAAAAAAAACAAATACAGTTGCAGAGTTGAACGTTTCAGCAGAAACCAATGCAATCTATCGCTAGAAGTCAATTTGCTTCCAAATTTGAAATTACCTGGCTAAAGAGTCTCTTCTCCAACACCTCCTGCACTGACATCACCAATATAGAACATATAGAACATAGAAGAATACAGCGCAGTACAGGCCCTTCGGCCCTCGATGTTGCGCCGATCCAAGCCCACCCAACCTACACGAGCCCACTATCCTCCATATGCCTATCCAATGCCCACTTAAATGCCCATAATGAGGGAGGGTCCACCACTGCTACTGGCAGGGCATTGCATGAACTCACGACTCGCTGAGTAAAGAACCTACCCCTAACATCTGTCCTATACCTAACCTCCCTTAATTTAAAGCTATGCCCCCTTGTAATAGCTGACTCCATACGTGGAAAAAGATTCTCACTGTCGACCCTATCTAAACCCCTAATCATCTTGTACACCTCTATCAAGTCACCCCTAAACCTTCTTTTCTCCAATGAAAACAACCACAAGTGCCTCAGCCTTTCCTCATACAATCTTCCTACCATACCAGGCAACATCCAGGTAAACCTCCTCTGCACC
>NW_025212536.1:0-10673 GCF_004010195.1 Chiloscyllium plagiosum | reverse complement strand
CCGCACTATTTACTTGGGTGGCAACTTTCAGAGATCTGTGTACATGGACACCAAGATCCCTCTGCTCATCCACACTACCAAGTATCCGACCATTAGCCCAGTACCCCATCTTTTTGTTATTCTTCCCAAAGTGAATCACCTCACACTTAGCTACATTGTATTCCATTTGCCACCTTTCTGCCCAGCTCTGCAGCTTCTCTATATCTTGCTGTAACCTGCCACATCCTTCCTCACTGTCTACCACTCCTCCGACTTTCGTATCGTCCGCAAACTTGCTCACCCAACCTTCTAGCCCCTCTTCCAGGTCATTTATAAAAATGACAAACAGCAATGGTCCCAAAACAGATCCTTGCGGAACACCGCTAGTGACGGCACTCCATGAAGAAACTTTGCCATCAACTACTACCCTCTGTCTTCTTCCATCCAGCCAATTCCTAATCCAAACCTCCAACTCACCCTCAATGCCATACCTCCGTATTTTTTGCAGTGGTCTACCATGGGGAACCTTATCAAACGCCTTACTAAAATCCATATACACCACATCTACTGCTTTCCCCTCGTCCACCTCCTTAGTCACTTTCTCAAAGAATTCAATAAGGTTTGTGAGGCACGACCTGCCCTTCACAAAACCGTGCTGACTATCCTTGATCACATTATTCCTATCCAGATGTTCATAAATCCTATCCCTTACAATTCTCTCTAAGATTTTGCCCACAACAGAAGTGAGGCTCACCGGCCTATAGTTACTAGGGTTATCCCTACTCCCCTTCTTGAACAAGGGAACCACATTTGCTAGCCTCCAATCTTCTGGCACTACTCCTGTAGACATCGAGGACATAAAAATCAAGGCCAATGGCTCTGCAATCTCCTCCCTTGCTTCCCAGAGAATCCTAGGATAAATGTCATCAGGCCCTGGGGACTTATCTATTTTCACCCTTTCCAGAATTTCCAACACCTCTTCTCTACATACCTCAAAGCCATCCATTCTACTTAATAGTGACTCAGTACTCACATTGACAACAATGTCCTGTTCCTAATTGAATAGAATAATTATCGAGATTATCTCTGTTTGATTTCTGACACAGAAGAAAATCATTAGTCATTCTCCAGCCCTCTGGAACCTTGCATGAGGCCAAATATATGTGTTAAGGCCGCAACGTTTTCCTGCTTTGCATCGAACAGTATCATGGGACAGATCGCATCTGGAACTGGAGGATTTGTCTGTCGTCATGCATTTCAAGATACCCTAAATTAATTCCTTCATTACGTTGGATGCGATGGAATGCGGTTGTGGAATAGCATAGCAGGTCAAGCAGTATAAGAGGAGCAGGGGATTCGACGTTTCGGGCAGAAAATTCCATCATGAGTGGGAAGGGGAACGGGGCTTAGAATCAAACAATGTTTGTCCTGGTGAAAAGGGAGGTGGGGTGGCAATATTTGGATGCACGATTGATGTCAGTGGGAAGGGTGGAACTTATAGAAAGAAAGGATACGGCCAGGGTAAGTCAGGTCAAGTGAGCGGGGTGGACAGAGGGCCGCGCCTGGGATGAGGTTCGAGTTTGGTAGATTTGGAAGCTGGTGACATCGATGTTGAGTCCATAAAGTTGGAAGCTCCCAAGATGGAAGATGAGGTTTTCTGCTTCCAGTTTGCGTGTTGCCTTGTTTTGACGGTGGAGGAGACAAAGTATGAACATGTCATGGCAGGAGTGGAAGAAGCAGTAGAACTGCTTGGCAACCAGGAGTTGGGGTTGATTCAAGCTTGCGAACCAATGAAGTTTGCTGAACTGATCCCCCATTTTGCACTCCTCTGTTCGATGTAGGTGAGGCCACATTGGGAGCAAAGTATGCCATAAATAAAGTTCAAGGAAAGGCAGATAAAATTTGGATGGACTTGGAATGATGCTTTGGGACTTTGGACAGACGACAGAGGGGATGTGTGCGACTGCAAGCAAAACTGTCAGGTATGGAGGAGTGGTTGGTGGGTTTATGGACCGGATGAGGGAATGGTGAGCAGATAGGGGTGGGGAAGCAAATGTACTTTAGTGGTGGCGTCACACTGCAGGTGGCAAAATTGGCGGAGTTGTTGTGTGGGATTTGGAGATTAGCTTTTTGGGGCAGAACGGTGGCTCAGTGGTTAGCACTGCTGCCTCACAGCACCAAGCACTCACGTTCGATTCCCGCCTCGGGCGACTATCTGCGTGGAATTTGCACATACTCCCCCCACCTGCGTGAGTTTCTTCCGGATGGTCCGGTTTCCTCCCACAATCCAAACATGTGCCAGTCAGGTGACTATGCTAAATTATCCAAAATGTTAGGTGATTTAGTCAGGTGTAAATGTTGAGAAATGTGACTGGGTGGGTTACTCTTCGGAGGATTGGTGTGGATAATTTGGACAAAAGGCCTTGCTTCCATCCTGTAGGGAATCTAATCTTAAGGCTACTTGAACGTAGGGATCAATGGAAATCTGTCCTTGTTGGGGTTGAGGGTTGGTGGTGGTGGTACTTGAATGCAAGTTTGTTGTAGATGAAGTCGATGTGGTTGAGGGCATCATAGATCACGAGGAAGGTGAATTTACAATCCTTGAATTATGAACACACTTAGAATGCCCTGGAGTGGAATCGTCACCGAAGGAGCCCAAAGACGGGAAACGGAAAGAAATGGGCTAATGGGATTGATTCTTTTCAGAGGGAGGGTTATGGAAGGAGGTGTAGTTGAGTTAGCTGTGAGAGTCAGTGCCTTTGAAATTGGTATCAGTGCTAAGTTGATTGTCGGGAATGCCGAAGCAGATTTCCAGGAAAGGAATGGAGTTCTCAGAGATGGCTCAGGTCAATTTGAATTCAGGGTGAACTGTGGGTGAAGTTGATGAACGACTTGAGCTCGTCACTCGGCATGCTCCATTCAACCCGACCTGCCGGTGGAGAGCTATGTCAACTCCCCTTCCCACTCCATCAATGACATATCCATACTGGGTCTCTTCTTCATTCAAAATATGGGCACAAGCAAACTGTTGGAAGAACATCTCACCTTCCAGTTCTGGAGCTTACAACCTTATGACCTCACATGGAATTCCCCTGCTACCAAATCCCCTCGATAATCTCCACACCGCTCCCTTGACCAGGCCAAATCTCTCCATCTTCCCTCACTTTCTATGTGCATCCACCTACCACCATTCCACCGACCGCCTATTTACCTATCTTTCCCCAAAACCCATACCACTTCCTCTATTTATTTCTCAGCCTGCCTTCCCCTCCCAGGCCTGATGAAGGATCTTGCCAGGACGTCGACTCTCCTGCGTCTCTTCTGCTGCTTAACCTTCTGCATATATTTCACCACCACATTTTATCAGGTCTGACTTTCCAGCATCTACAACCCACACTATCTCCTTCACTATGTTGAACTGCTGGAGAGTATTCACACACATTTTCCTAATCTCAATATTCCTCATGTCCCCCTCTTCGGAGAACACTGATGCAAAGTACTCATTAAGGATCTCACCCATTCCTTTGTGGTTCTGCACATAATCCCATTACTTTATTCATGAGTGAGCTTAGTCTTACCCCAGCTAGCCTCTTGCTCCTAAACATGACATGTATATGAATTGCCTTAGGAATCCCCTTATCTTTGTTGGCCAAGGATATTTCATTGATTCAGTTTGCTTTCGAAAATCCCGGTTTTACTTCCTTCATAGGTTCCATATATTCTTCATAACCTGGTCTGTTTTTATTGATTGCCCACACATTGGGTACGCTCTTTTATCTGATGAATTTGAAAACCTGTCGTCAAAGGTTCCAGAGTCATGCCATTCTTGTCCATCGTTTTCACAGGAACATGCCAGTCCAGCACTCGAAGCCGTTGATGTGTAAGGGAGTCCAGGTAGTAAGATGTTGATTTACACTCAAACAGTCTTTTCTCAACCCACAATATCTGATTCTTGCCTAATTCGATTATAGTTAACCATGCCCCTAATTTAACAACTTCAGTCGAAGTCGAGTGTTGTCCTTATTCAAAAGAATTTGAAATCTTAGGGAATTATGGTCACTGTTCTCACAATAGTGGGAGTTTGATGACATTGACTCTAGGCAAAATCATTCAAAGGATATCTCCCTCGAAACAGCTGTGATACGCTCTTGAACCATTAATGCAGTCTTCATACTTTCTGACCTGCTGCTCTGGTTCCGACCTATCCCTCACTGGCACTCTAACTTAAACACTCCCGAGTGCAACTATCAAACTTCACTCCCAGGATTTTCGTGCCAATCCAGTTTATTTTCAATCAGTCCTTCTCGTAAAGGCGCAGTTTCAATTATATATTTGTGAAGTACTGCATTTTGGAAAGGTAAAACATGGCAGGACATATAAACGTAACATTAAGGTCCTGAGGAGCGTTGCTGACCAAAGAGGATTTGGAGCGCATGTTTTAAATGTCTTGAAAGTGTAGTCTCAGGTCGATAGGATAGGTCATGTTTTGGTTGTACAGGATATTGGATAGGCCACTTCTAAAATGTTGCTTGCAACATTCTCCCTCCTATTCTCCCTGCTACCGGAAGGATATTGTGAAACTTGAACGGGTTCAGATTCGATTTACACGAATGTTACCAAGTTGGAGGGCTTCAGCTACAGGGAGAAGATAAAAGGGTTGGTACTGTTTTTGTTTTTTCTTCAAGTATTGGAGGCTGAGAGGAGTCCTTATACAGTTTGATAAAATCAAACGGAGTGGAAATAGGCAACGCGTTTTCGCTGGTTTGGGAGACTCCAGAACGAGAGGGCACAGGAATCGTGTCAGAGGGGAAATATTAAGCGGAAATGTATGAGGTGATTCATTTTGGAAGGAGTAACAAGAAGAAAGAGTACTGAGCTAATGGTAAGATTATTGTCAGTGCAGATGAGTAGAACGACCTCAGCTTCGATGGACATAGGTCTCTGAAAGTTGCAACACAGATTTAGACGATTGTTAATTAGGCATATGGTATGTTAGCCGTGTTTCAACGAGGGTTTGAGTTTCGCAGCCAGGAGGTCATGCTGCAACTCTGATAAAACACTGATGCAACCGCACTTAGAGTATAGTGTACATGTCTGGTCACCGCCGGAAAGACGTGCAAGCTATGGAAACGGTTCAGAGGAGATTTACGAGGACGTTGCCTGGTGTGGATGGAAGGTCTGACGAGGAAATTGCTGAGGCAGCTGATGCCGTTTTATTGAGAAGAAGAAGGATGAGACGTGAAACATACAAGATAATCAGAGGGTTAAATAGTTAGGACAATGAGAGCCATTTTCCTCGAATTATGATGGCAAACCCGAGGGAACATAGCTTTTAATTGATGGTCGGTAGATATTGGAGAGATGTTAGAGCTCTTTTATATACTCAGAGAGCATTATGGAAGTGGAACGCACCGCCTACGACAGCAGAACGCTCGCCAAATGTAAGGGCTTTCAAATGCTCAGTGGATAAACATATGTTTGAAAATGGAATAGTGTGTGACAAAGAGACTTCAGATTGTTTCCACAGATCGGTGCAACATCGAGGTCCGAAAGACCTGTACTGAGCTGTATTATTCTATTTTCTGTGTTCTGCGTGAAAGGGACTTACGTGTCAACCTTTTGGCGCAAAGGTTGCTGTGTGTATAGGATTAGCTTCCAGGGGAAATGGTGGAGGCTGATGAAATAAGAACATTTAAGAGACGTCTAGATGAATGCCTGAATCGAAAGAGTTTCGAGGGATATGGAGCAAGTGCTTGCAAATGGGAGCAAATTAATTTAGAATATCTGCGTGGCATGGGCGGACAGGATGGAAAGATCTGTTTGCATGCTGTACATTTCATGATTCGATGATTCTACGTCCCGCCTTCTCTGGAAGATATCTCAATGATCTGCATTCCTTAAGCTTGCCCCGCCCCAAACACACATGCCACCAAATTGACCACGTATTCAATATACTATTTCTCAGGTCCTAGCCTCATTTACACGTAGTATGGAGAGTAATCCTGATTTTATTACCCGAGGGTTCCTTCTTTTTAGACCGAACTACCAGACTTTTGTTGCAGGTCTTCATACCAATGTCATTCAGGCCAATGTGGCCAATTACTTCTGTCTCTCTGTTATGGACGTTATTATGGGAGTAATGTAGTTAACTTAGTGTCGCCATGTATGCCCGGGGTCTTGTACATTTCATGAATCGATGATTCTACGTCCCATGGTGACAATGGATTGCCTTGTTATTACCGTTGCAGTGATTTTAAGTCGGCAGCTAGTTCACAAAACCTCACGTCGGGACGTCACTTGATAATTCTACTTATCTATGCTTCTCGAAACTGCACTGTGTGGTTGACTGTCGCTTTCAACTTTGATCAGTTCCTAACAATTTGTCACCGGGAGCAAAAAAAAAAGTTCTGAACAGAAATATGTAGCAGCGATAGTTACAGGAATAGTCTGTGTGCTATGCTGTTTGAAAAGCATTGCATTTCACTTCCTATGAGAAGCCTTAAATATCATTAATAACATAGGCTGGTACAGCTACATAACAGAGATCTATCATACACCGCTTGTATGGAAATTGCTAGACAGTTTTGCTCGCATTTAAACCCCATGTCTCCTTATTTTGCTGTACAGAATGTTAGACATATTAGTTAGTCCAACCCGAAAGAGACTCGGCTGCCGCAGCAATGACATTAATAAATGCGACACAGAAATGGAGAGCAGGAGAAAGACCACCGTTTTGCCATCTTGGGTAGCTTACTCTGTTTTGTGTTTAACGTACGCTGCACATTCTAGGCGGAAGCTACTCTATCCATTCCAATCCCAATGACCCCAAATATATTCTGACGTAAAGCACGTATATGCTACAATTCTTAAATTCATGCACCAATGCGTGCATTTATGCAGGGACACAGACAAAATTGAGAGGTCAGTTGAAAGAAGCTTTTAAATAGTTTTCCAACCTTATTACGAAATGTCATAAACAGTCAATCCGGCTGAATATCATGATGTGACTTTAACCGTTCAGTAAATCCACACACAACAGTATGAATCTGTAATTCAGCAATTCTAGAAAGATTATCATCAGGATGCCCAAGCTTGTTAATTCACACCAATGAAAGAACAATCAAACATCAACCCGTTTTTTTAATATCGATGGCAGCCAAATGCGAAAGTGATGTTTTGTTCAGGATTTGCCTCTTCTGCCGGCCACAAAGGCTTGGCATAAGAATACTTCCTTTTGAAATAGATGCGTAAGCTCTGAATGGGAAGAAACCCATAGTCCCTGTAAAAGTAAATGTCATGGTCACGGCCAGGATACACTCAAAATATTTTAATAATGTAACCCAAACACTTACTTCTTAGTTTTATGCAGATGTGAAGTTGCCACCCCAGGTAAAATGCAACAGGTGAACCCTCTCGTTGTTAAGCACAACAGAAATTACATAAACACTATCTGTGAAACACGCACAAAAGAAAAGTAAATTTAGAAAAGCTAAACTATTGGAAAGTTAATTGTATAGAAAACCAACTTAACTAAAGAGTTTTTCCAATTTACGTAACATCACGTTTACACACCCCTTACCAAACGTTAAATCCAAACACAGATTATTTCAGGCAGGCGAAATTTCCGACTGAAAAGTCATGCAGGAATCATCTCCTGAAACTTGGAACCATTCACCATAACAGCAATTTCTCATTTTTACAAGTAAAGTAAAGTAGAGAGAAAAATTGACCCGTAGAATTGGCCGCTCCCCTGCCATTGTTAATCTGTACATTTTGGGACATCTGCTATCATGACGTCTCTTGAAAAAAAAGAGGGAAAAATAACCTTTTAAAGTGACAGCTTCCCCACAATAGCCCCCTTAAAAAATCTGTTCACAACGATGAATTCATTTTTAAAGCCATTATTCTAACTTTGACAGTACATATACATGATATTTCTGCTGTACACTCCTGCCACTGAAAACCTCCATATTTTCATCCAAGTCTCGATAATGCGTCGCAAATTGCGCTGTCTCTTCTTACCACGTATAATTTTCAAATTGAATAGCTACAATAATAAGGTCCATTTAAATAATCTGCATTGTGTTCTCCTAAAATTTCTCCTTTAATGAGTTTTGATCGCTATATATAATTGTAACAGGAACATTCCCGGCAAAGTAAATGTCAAAATGCTGTAACGTCAGTACCGAGTTCAAGGTCTCCTTCTCAATTGTTGAATACTTCTGATGATAAATGTGCACTTTCCTGGCGAAATATCGACAGGTCTTTCAATCTTCTCGTCATCTTCCTGCGAGAGCGCAGCACCAATACTCACATCACACTCATTGATATCCCTCTTGAACGGTTTTGTCTAATTAAGTTTGGCTAATACTGGGGCAGTCGTAAACACAGCTTCCAGACTGTCAAATGCCTTTATACAGTCTGCCGTATACTGAAACGTTGTGTATTTTCTCAGTAGTTCAGTGAATGGAGCAGTGCGCTGCTCAATTCAATACGAATTTCCAATAAAACCCACTCAATCACAAGAATCAGATTTCTGTTCTTTTCGTCGAGAATATGAGAAAAACCGAACAACCTTTGTTTTCACATTAGATGGTGCGGTTTGCCCGGAGTTGATAACACGGATCAGGAATGTGACGTGAGCTTTAGAACATGCATAGAACGTAGATTGCGAAAGCACAGCACAGACCCTTCGGACCTCGGCTTTGCGCCGACCTGTGAAACTAATCTGACTCCTAGTTAACTTCTCCAATTCCATGATTATCCATCAGTTTATCCAACGACAATTTAAATGCCCTTAATGTTGGCGACTCTACGAAGTTTGCAGGCACGGCGTACCACTACTACTCTGTTGGAGAAGAACCGACATCTGACGTCAGTCTTCTCTCCATCAGTTCTAAATTTAATTGTTGGCCCCTCGTGCGAGCCATCTCCAACCTAGGAAAACCACTCCCATTCTCCCCAATATCCCATTATTTGATTGTCTTTTCTGTCTCTGTCAAGTCATCTCTAACTATCTTCTCTCAAACGAAAACAGCCAAAGCCCGCCACCATTTTCCGATAAGATGTTTCGTCCATACTCGGCAACATCCTGGTAAATCTCCAATGCACACTTTCCAAAGCTTCCACTTGCTTCGTAAAATGCAGTGACCAGAACTTTCATAGATCTATGCACACAGACACCGAGATCTCTCTGCTCATCGACACTGCCAAGTATATTATCAAAGTGAATCTCCTCACACTTTATCTGCATCAATCTTCATTTGCCACCTCTCAGCCCAGCTCTGGAGCTTATCTAATATCATCTGTAAACTGCAACATCCTTCAGCACGATCTACAACTCCCCTTTATTTAGTGTCATCCGAAAAGAAACTAACTTGTCCTTCAACACACACTCATCCAGGTCATTTGTGACAATTACAAATGGCAGTGGCCCCATGCCAGATCCATGAGGGAGACCACAAGTAACTGAACCCCAGGATGAACATTTTCTATCAACCACCACAGTCTGTCTTCTATCCCCTTGTCAATTCCTGACCCAAATCGCTGAAGCACACTCAATGCAATGCCTCCGTATTTTGTGCAATTGCCTGGCGTGGGTAACATTAGAAAACGCTTCACTGAACTCCATATACACCATGTCAACCGTTTTACCAACATCTAACTGGTGGATAAACGTCTCGAAAAACTCAATAAGCTCTGTGAAGCACAGCCTACCCTCCCAAACCCGTTTTGAATATCCGTAATTAAATTACTCCTTTCTAGATGATTACAAATCTTATCTCTTATAATGCCTTCCATCTCCATAACCACAACCGAATTATGGTCCACAATTGCCAAGGATGCCTCTCTTCACTTCATGAACAAGGGAACCACATTTACTGTCCTCCAGCCGTCTGGCACTATGCATTAGACCATGACGCCATAAACATTAGAGCGGAAGACTCTGTAATCTCCTCCCGGATCCCAGAGAATCCGAGCATAAATGCCATTCGGCCCAGGGACTTATCTATTTTCACACGTTCCAGAATTGCTAACATGCCCTCCTCATGATCCTCAATCCCCTCTAGCCTAACAGACTGTATCTCAACATTTTCTCAACAAAATTGTCTTTTTCCAGTGCAAATACTAACGAGAAGTGTTCATCTAGCGCCTTCCTTATATTTTCGGACTCCACTTACAAATTCTCACAACTGTCCTTGACTTGGCCTGATCTTGCCCCAATCATTGTTTTTTTTTAAATTCCAGACACACCTACAGAAAGCTTTACAGTTTTCCTTGACCTCCCTTGCAAAGACTTCTCATGTCCTCTCATGGCTCTTCTATGCTCCCTGTTTAGGACCTTTTTCCCTAACGTAGAACTCACAAGCGACCGAGCAGAACCTTCCCGCCTCATCTTTACACAATTCTCCTTCCTCCTCTTGACAAGAGATTCAATTTCCTTTGTAAACTACGGTTCCCTCACTCGATCACTTCCTCCGTACCTCATAGGTATATACATATCTAGGACATGTAGTCGCTGTTTCTTGAACAAGCTCCACATTTCAATTGTGCGCAACCCCTGCATTTTCCTTCTCCATCCTATGCATCCTAAATCTTGCCTAATCGCATCATAGTTGTCTTTGTATCTACTTATAACTCTTGCCCTGCGATATATACTGATCCCTTTCCATCACTAAAATAAGTGCCACCGA